>NW_023493665.1:1226674-1309174 GCF_013265735.2 Oncorhynchus mykiss | reverse complement strand
CCTGAGACAGCTGGAGCAGTTTGCTCAGGAAGAGCGGGCCGAACTACCTGTTAACAGGTGCAGGAGTCACCCATCAAACCTGAGACAGCTGGAGCAGTTTGCTCAGGAAGAGCGGGCCAAACTACCTGTTAACAGGTGCAGGAGTCACCCATCAAACCTGAGACAGCTGGAGCAGTTTGCTCAGGAAGAGTGGACCAAACTACCTGTTAACAGGTGCAGGAGTCACCCATCAAACCTGAGACAGCTGGAGCAGTTTGCTCAGGAAGAGTGGGCCGAACTACCTGTTAACAGGTGCAGGAGTCACCCATGAAACCTGAGACAGCTGGAGCAGTTTGCTCAGGAAGAGCGGGCCAAACTACCTGTTAACAGGTGCAGGAGTCACCCATCAAACCTGAGACAGCTGGAGCAGTTTGCTCAGGAAGAGCGGGCCGAACTACCTGTTAACAGGTGCAGGAGTCACCCATCAAACCTGAGACAGCTGGAGCAGTTTGCTCAGGAAGAGTGGACCAAACTACCTGTTAACAGGTGCAGGAGTCACCCATCAAACCTGAGACAGCTGGAGCAGTTTGCTCAGGAAGAGCGGGCCGAACTACCTGTTAACAGGTGCAGGAGTCACCCATCAAACCTGAGACAGCTGGAGCAGTTTGCTCAGGAAGAGCGGGCCAAACTACCTGTTAACAGGTGCAGGAGTCTCACTGAGAGCTAACATTTGATTGCAGTGATTACCTCTGAAGGTTGTGGCACAAAATATGAGGTTTAAGGGTCCCATCATTTGTGTCCATGTCATTTTCATTTTGTTTTATTATATACAATATCATGTTGAATCAAATAAAATTAAAAAAAAAAGTCTGATTTCTATTAAATAAATAATAAATAATTAAATAATATGTCAAACCTCATACAGATGGAGGATCATAATTTGACCTATATTGTCACAGCAAAATAATCCTGCAGCAATAGGATCTGAACGTTTAGTCCATAATGTTACGTGATCGGTCGATAGGCTATTAGCGGGCCAGAAAAGTAAACTACGTGGAAAAAGTGCAATACTGTAAAATATAATTGTGTGTTAGTAGTATGGGTTTATCGGTGCAGGGGGAAATTCTCCGCAAGAAAAGAGTGATCAAATTAAGATACTACATCTGTATAGTCAATTTACTAAGAGTTCAGAACCAGTGTTTGACTGTGTCATGCTGAAACTATGTGGTGGCCAGTGGGATGAGGAGTCCGGTAGTAATGTCTGATAGGACAGTCAGAGTCACCAGGCAAACATTTATCAAGTAGCCTTCAGTGAGCTGCTGTCACATTCCCCCCTCAGCTGTAAACTGTACTCACACCAACCAGACCAGAGGGCTTTAAACAGGCACTATCTGCTTCCCAAACGGCACCCATAGGGCTGTGATTAAAACTAGTGCACTACATAGGGAATAGGGTGCCATTAACTTCGGGTTAAAAGTAGTGCACTACATAGAGAATAGGGTGCCATTAACTTCGGGTTAAAAGTAGTGCACTACATAGGGAATAGGGTGCCATTAACTTTGGGTTAAAAGTAGTACACTACATAGAGAATAGTGTGCCATTAACTTCGGGTTAAAAGTAGCGCACTACATAGGGAATAGGGTGCCATTTGGGACAGCAGCCTACTGACAGGTGGTCATGATGAAGGGATGAACCTGACTCTCTCTCTCTCTCCATTCCCTCTACTCAGGAGAAAAACTACACACACACCATAATAAATACTATTCAGGCTCCACATAAATCACTCATTAAAGATCATCCAACTAATGGAGGAAATGGTTACTGGACATTGGCAAGGAAAAACACCCTCCCTGTTGGTGCTTCTCCTGTCCCGCAAAGTAACTGCTCTGTCCTGTTCTTTACGCAATGGCTTGCTGGCCGAAGGAAAGATTTTCTATTTCTGTCGTTTAGATCGTCCAGCTGTTAACTGGTCATGTATATCTGCCACAAGTGTTCCGATTAAGGCGGTCGGGCTGTCTGTCTGTCGACATTGCTGGGAAGTTTCTACCTACTATATCGGGTTGGGTCCGGACTCCGCACCGTGCGTTAGAGAGTAGATGGGATCGGACGGAGTCAGTTGTTGATGGGAATGGTAGCCAAGAAACCAATTGTGAGCGTGTGAGCAACTGGCACTGTCTGGCATAGCTGCCTGTCCTACCAGTTCCAATGAACTATGAGCTAAATGCGTCTTGCTATTTTTTTTAAACTAGGCAAGTCAGTTAAGAACAAATTCTTATTTACAATGACGGCCTAGGAACAGTGGGTTAACTGCCTTGTTCAGGGGCTGAACGACAGATTTTTACCTTCTCAGCTCGGGGGTTTCAATCCAGCAACCTTTCAGTTACTAGTCCAACACTCTAACCACTAGGCTACCTGCCGTTCCGACGATGTCTCTCGTCCCCAATCATGTAATCTTCCTGCTGTGTCCCGACCCATAGGCCTACACATCGAATGATAAAATACTTACGACCATAACAACATCAGGAGACGTTATTATTACGCACCATTAAAGCGCCAATCTCCTCTACATTTTTTATAATACTATAGAATTCCCCACATCACAGCAAAACGAACAGCCTCAGTGCTTGCAACATGCCAACCAACCTCGCCCATTCTGAGATAAAGAATAGCCTACACCGGGGAGAACATCTCAACACTGACAAACTACATTACCTGGTGCGCGTATTCACTCTGTCCACTCCTTTCCGTCAGTAGGTTCTTGGTATCGAAACCGAACAGAGCCGACTCCTCGGCCGGGAAGCCTTCCGAAAGCATGGGCTTGAGCAGGGTGTAGAACATCTCGTCCTGCCCGGTCCCGGTCCCAGCGCTCATCGTGATCAGCGTCGCGGCCATATAGATTTACTCCCCACCGGAATAACAAGGTGCGAGCGGCCGCAATAATAATCATATAATAACGACAGAGGCGACAGATGAAACGGGACGGTGCATGAGAGGACTGACTGTAGCTATGTATATTATTCAAGCCTGTGTGCAGTCTAATTAGCGATCTCGTCTGACTGGGTTATCCACTTTGTCTCGGTTCGGTAGGACTGGAGTCTGTTGGGATAGTTCAAAGCTTCTGCTCTTTTCTATCCATGTCAACTCATGCGATGAGAGGAAGCGAGGCGGGCGTGGGGCAGGTTCAGTCGGTTTAGTGTTTCAAAAAAAGAGGCAGGGCGTGGCCAACAAATAAGACAGAACAGAACGCCTCACACACCGTCAAAAAGCCTTTTGTACAACAACAGTAAACAGCTCCCCGGCACCGAGACCCCCTTCACAGAGGGCTTCTCTCTCCCTATAGCCCCGTTTACTAAATATGTAGCTAGGTTACACACATACCAAGGAACGCTCATTATTATCTATATACTCACCATGGTTCGTGTTCTCAAGCTTTGACCTGCATCATTTCACAGGGTTCCCTCCCTGTGCTTCAAGAACATTTTCTATCAACACCAAATAAAATCATTTTTTTTATTTATCACATGTATGTACATTCTGTGGAATGTGCCTCTACTGGAAATATTAAACTATAGTCGACACGTTTATTTTCATCCCTTAATTTATTCATATTCTGAATGATTCTTCTCAGAAGTTGACGTCATACATATTTTTATATTGAAGGTATTTTCAAGGTTCATTGTTAAAACTAGAACTAGTTCAGAAAGTGATTGGCTGACCAGGGTGATGTAACCGCTGACCAGGGTGATGTAACCGCTGACCAGGGTGATGTAACCGCTGACCAGGGTGATAAACCCGCTGACCAGGGTGATGAAACCCGCTGACCAGGGTGATGTAACCGCTGACCAGGGTGATAAACCCGCTGACCAGGGTGATAAACCCGCTGACCAGGGTGATGTAACCGCTGACCAGGGTGATAAACCCGCTGACCAGGGTGATGTAACCGCTGACCAGGGTGATGTAACCGCTGACCAGGGTGATAAACCCGCTGACCAGGGTGATGTAACCGCTGACCAGGGTGATGTAACCGCTGACCAGGGTGATAAACCCGCTGACCAGGGTGATGAAACCCGCTGGCCAGGGTGATGTAACCGCTGACCAGGGTGATGTAACCGCTGACCAGGGTGATAAACCCGCTGACCAGGGTGATAAACCCGCTGACCAGGGTGATGAAACCCGCTGACCAGGGTGATAAACCCGCTGACCAGGGTGATAAACCCGCTGACCAGGGTGATGTAACCGCTGACCAGGGTGATGTAACCGCTGACCAGGGTGATGTAACCACTGACCAGGGTGATGTAAGCGCTGACCAGGGTGATAAACCCGCTGACCAGGGTGATGAAACCGCTGACCAAGGTGATAAACCCGCTGACCAGGGTGATGGAACCGCTGACCAGGGTGATAACCCCACTGACCAGGGTGATGGAACCGCTGACCAGGGTGATAAACCCGCTGACCAGGGTGATGGAACCGCCGACCAGGGTGATAAACCCGCCGACAAGGGTGATGGAACCGCCGACCAGGGTGATGGAACCGCCGACCGGGGTGATGGTACTGCCAACCTGGGTGATGGAACTGCCGACCTGGGTGATGGAACAGCCGACCAGGGTGATGGAACCGCCGACCAGGGCGATGGAACTGCCGACCAGGGTGATGGAACTGCCGACCGGGGTGATGGAACAGCCGACCAGGGTGATGGAACAACCGATCAGGGTGATGGAACAACCGACCAGGGTGATAGAACCGCTGACTCCAGGGTGATGGAACCGCTGACCAGGGTGATGGAACAGCCGACCAGGGTGATGGAACAGGCTGTTTTCATGCACACATCTTAGGGACTGCAGAAGTCTAGGAGGGGAGTGGACCAGGGTGATGGAACCGCTGACCAGGGTGATGGAACCGCTGACCAGGGACTGCAGAAGTCTAGGAGGGGAGTGGACCAGGGTGATGGAACCGCCGACCAGGGTGATGGAACAGCCGACCAGGGTGATGGAACAGGCTGTTTTCATGCACACATCTTAGGGACTGCAGAAGTCTAGGAGGGGAGTGGACTAGGGTGATGGAACCGCCGACCAGGGTGATGGAACAGCCGACCAGGGTGATGGAACTGGCTGTTTTCATGCACACATCTTAGGGACTGCAGAAGTCTAGGAGGGGAGTGGACCAGGGTGATGGAACCGCCGACCAGGGTGATGGAACAGCCGACCAGGGTGATGGAACAGGCTGTTTTCATGCACACATCTTAGGGACTGCAGAAGTCTAGGAGGGGAGTGGACCAGGGAGGTCGCCATAAACCCAAAGTTGCTACCCGACTGGCACAGACCATATTCATTTCAAAACGATCCTTCACCGCCAATACACAGAAAGAGTTAACGATCCTTCACCACCAATACACAGATCAAGTTAACGATCCTTCACCACCAATACACAGAAAGAGTTAACGATCCTTCACCACCAATACACAGAAAGAGTTAACGATCCTTCACCACCAATACACAGAAAGAGTTAACGATCCTTCACCACCAATACACAGAAAGAGTTAACGATCCTTCACCTCCAATACACAGAAAGAGTTAACGATCCTTCACCTCCAATACACAGAAAGAGTTAACGATCCTTCACCACCAATACACAGAAAGAGTTAAAGATCCTTCACCACCAATACACAGAAAGAGTTAAAGATCCTTCACCACCAATACACAGAAAGAGTTAACGATCCTTCACCACCAATACACAGAAAGAGTTAACGATCCTTCACCTCCAATACACAGAAAGAGTTAAAGATCCTTCACCACCAATACACAGAAAGAGTTAACAATCCTTCACCTTCAATACACAGAAAGAGTTAACGATCCTTCACCACCAATACACAGAAAGAGTTAAAGATCCTTCACCACCAATACACAGAAAGAGTTAACGATCCTTCACCACCAATACACAGAAAGAGTTAACGATCCTTCACCACCAATACACAGAAAGAGTTAACGATCCTTCACCTTCAATACACAGAAAGAGTTAACGATCCTTCACCACCAATACACAGAAAGAGTTAACGATCCTTCACCTCCAATACACAGAATAAGTTAATTGATCATTCACCTTCAATACACAGAACGTTCTGGAATGGATGCTAAGCTCAGAAACATAGAAAGAAATGAACATTGAGAGGAGGGAGGGAGGGAGGGACGGAGGGAGTAATTTAAGCAATTCAGGCGGACAGACGGGCTCAATAATATGACACCGATAAGAGTCATGAGTCTGAAAACATCAAGGTATGCCTACCATTTCTATTTTTAAAGCCAATGCCTTCTTGCCTTTCGTCTAACAAATCAAATAGCGGAGAGGAGGAGGAGCTACTGCCTGAGCTGCTGTCCCCTCTACGAGATGACTGCTGTCCCCTCTACTAGATGACTAACAGTCAAACTACTGCCTGAGCTGCTGTCCCCTCTACTGCCTGAGCTGCTGTCCCCTCTACGAGATGACTGCTGTCCCCTCTACTAGATGACTAACAGTCAAACTACTGCCTGAGCTGCTGTCCCCTCTACTGCCTGAGCTGCTGTCCCCTCTACGAGATGACTGCTGTCCCCTCTACTAGATGACTAACAGTCAAACTACTGCCTGAGCTGCTGTCCCCTCTACTAGATGACTGCTGTCCCCTCTACTAGATGACTGCTGTCCCCTCTACTAGATGACTGCTGTCCCCTCTACTAGATGACTGCTGTCCCCTCTACTAGATGACTGCTGTCCCCTCTACTAGATGACTAACAGTCAAACTACTGTCTGAGCTGCTGTCCCCTCTACTGCCTGAGCTGCTGTCCCCTCTACGAGATGACTGCTGTCCCCTCTACGAGATGACTGCTGTCCCCTCTACTAGATGACTGCTGTCCCCTCTACTGTCTGAGCTGCTGTCCCCTCTACTGCCTGAGCTGCTGTCCCCTCTACTAGATGACTGCTGTCCCCTCTACTAGATGACTGCTGTCCCCTCTACTAGATGACTGCTGTCCCCTCTACTAGATGACTGCTGTCCCCTCTACGAGATGACGAACAGTCAAACTACTGCCTGAGCTGCTGTCCCCTCTACTAGATGACTGCTGTCCCCTCTACTAGATGACTGCTGTCCCCTCTACTAGATGACTGCTGTCCCCTCTACTAGATGACTGCTGTCCCCTCTACGAGATGACGAACAGTCAAACTACTGCCTGAGCTGCTGTTCCCTCTACTAGATGACTGCTGTCCCCTCTACTAGATGACTGCTGTCCCCTCTACTAGATGACTGCTGTCCCCTCTACTAGATGACTGCCGTCCCCTCTACTAGATGACTAACAGTCAAACTACTGCCTGAGCTGCTGTCCCCTCTACTAGATGACTGCTGTCCCCTCTACTGTCTGAGCTGCTGTCCCCTCTACTAGATGACTAACAGTCAAACTATTGTCTGAGCTGCTGTCCCCTCTACTAGATGACTAACAGTCAGGGTCAGGGCTAGGGTCAGGGCTAAGGTCAGGGCTAGGGTCACGGCTAGGGTCAGGGCTAAGGTCAGGGCTAGGGTCAGGGCTAGGGTCACGGCTAGGGTCAGGGCTAAGGTCAGGGCTAGGGTCACGGCTAGGGTCACTGCTAGGGTCTGGGCTAGGGACACCCCTAGGGTCAGGGCTAGGGTCACCTCTAGGGTCAGGGTTGATTCAGGAGGAGGGCTAGGGTCAGGGCTAGGGTCACCTCTAGGGTCAGGGTTGATTCAGGAGGAGGGCTAGGGTCAGGGCTAGGGTCAGGGCTAAGGTCAGGGCTAAGGTCAGGGCTAGGGTCAGGGCTAAGGTCAGGGCTAGGGTCACCTCTAGGGTCAAGGTTGATTCAGGAGGAGGGCTAGGGTCAGGGCTAAGGTCAATGCCAAGCAAAACAGAAATGTGAAGACGAGTAGAGTGTAGTTTTGAAAGATTTTTATATAAAACATAGCAAGCCAACCGATTACAACAGTACAGCACAACATACACATATAAACTATTACCAATACAGTCAATAAAACCAGTACGGAGTGTCCACACTAATCCCATCTGCACCACCTGTAAGGCCATTGGTCATTCAGGTGGGAACTTGACTTTCCTGTACCATCCAGGAGCTTCCTTATTGGTCTGGAAGAGAGAGAGAGAACATGAGTCAGTCCAGGGGAAATGTCACCTTATTTGTAATACGGCTGGTGATGCATTGAGCTTTGTATTACTCAACAATAACAAATTGGATAGGGAAGTCACCTCTACTGGAGGGTTGGTCTACTGGAGGACTGGTCTACTGGAGGGTTGGTCTACTGGAGGGTTGGTCTACTGGAGGACTGGTCTACTGGAGGACTGGTCTACTGGAGGACTGGAAGGCTTGTCTAATGGACGACTGGTCTACTGGAGGACTGATCTACTGGAGGACTGATCTACTGGAGGGTTGGTCTACTGGAGGACTGGTATACTGGAGGACTGGTATACTGGAGGACTGGTCTACTGGAGGACTGGTCTACTGGAGGGTTGGTCTACTGGAGGGTTGGTCTACTGGAGGGTTGGTCTACTGGAGGACTGGTCTACTGGAGGACTGGTCTACTGGAGGACTGATCTACTGGAGGGTTGGTCTACTGGAGGACTGGTCTACTGGAGGACTGGTCTACTGGAGGACTGGTCTACTGGAGGACTGGTCTACTGGAGGACTGGTCTACTGGAGGACTGGTCTACTGGAGGGTTGGTCTACTGGAGGACTGGTCTACTAGAGGACTGGTCTACTGGAGGACTGGTCTACTGGAGGACTGGTCTACTGGAGGGTTGGTCTACTGGAGGGTTGGTCTACTGGAGGACTGATCTACTTTTCGGACTGGTCTACTGGAGGGTTGGTCTACTGGAGGACTGGTCTACTGGAGAACTGGTCTACCGGAAGGTTGGTCTACTGGAGAACTGGTCTACCGGAAGGTTGGTCTACTGGAGGACTGATCTACTTTTCGGACTGGTCCACCGGAGGATTGGTCTATAGGAGGACTGGTCTACTGGAGGGTTGGTCTACTGGAGGACTGGTCTACTGGAGGTGTTGGTGAGGATATGGATGTTAACAATCACAAATAGCACCCAAAATGTTGCCCAAATGGCCCCCTATATAGGGCCTTGGTCTAAAGTAGTGCACTATATAGAGAATAGGGTTCTACAGGGTCCTGATCTAAAGTAGTGCACTATATAGGGAATAGGGTTCTATAGGGCTCTGGTCTAAAGTAGTGCACTATATATAGGGAATAGGGTTCTACAGGGCCCTGGTCTAAAGTAGTGCACTATATATAGGGAATAGGGTTCTATAGGGCCCTGGTCTAAAGTAGTGCACTATATAGGGAATTGGGTTCTATAGGGCTCTGCAGTGTTAATCTGTGTGGGTGTGTACAGTATCTGTGTGGGTGTGCGTGTGAAGGGTTATCACTCACGAACACGGTGGGTTTGGGTCTGTGTCTGTGAGGGTTCTGCTCATCCTCCTCTGTGGTCCTGCTGAGGTTTTTGGGTCTGCTGAAGGCCAGCTCCGTCCCAGCCCCGTCAGGATCCAGGAAGGGCTCAGTCTTTCTGGACCTCATACTGAGCAGAACCTGCTTCATCACAGATAACTCCTAGAGAGGACAGAGGGGGGAGGAGTCAGTCTTTCTGGATCTCATACTGAGCAGAACCTGCTTCATCACAGATAACTCCTAGAGAGGACAGAGGGGGGAGGGGTCAGTCTTTCTGGACCTCATACTGAGCAGAACCTGCTTCATCACAGATAACTCCTAGAGAGGACAGAAGGGGGAGGGGTCAGTCTTTCTGGACCTCATACTGAGCAGAACCTGCTTCATCACAGATAACTCCTAGCGAGAGGACAGAGGGGGGAGGGGTCAGTCTTTCTGGACCTCATACTGAGCAGAACCTGCTTCATCACAGATAACTCCTAGAGAGGACAGAAGGGGGAGTGGTCAGTCTTTCTGGACCTCATACTGAGCAGAACCTGCTTCATCACAGATAACTCCTAGAGAGGACAGAGGGGGAAGGGATTACAATAGACAATAGGAGAGTCTACAGGACAGGAGACCAGATTACAATAGACAATAGGAGACCAGATTACAATAGACAATAGGAGACTAGATTACAATAGAGATTACAATAGGATTACAATAGGTAATAGGAGAGTCTACATGACAGCAGACCAGATTACAATAGAGATTACAATAGGAGACCAGATTACAATAGACAATAGGTGACTCGATTACAATAGACAATAGGAGAGTCTGGAGAGAGACAGCAAACCAGATTACAATAGACAATAGGAGACCAGATTACAATAGAGATTACAATAGGATTACAATAGGTAATAGGTGAGTCTACATGACATCAAACCAGATTACAATAGGATTACAATAGGATTACAATAGGAGACCAGATTACAATAGACAATAGGAGAGTCTACATGACAGCAGACCAGATTACAATAGACAATTGGAGACCAGATTACAATAGACAATAGGAGACTAGATTACAATAGGATTACAATAGGAGACCAGATTACAATAGAGATTACAATAGGATACCAGATTACAATAGACAATAGGAGACCAGATCACAATAGACAATAGGAGACTAGATTACAATAGGATTACAATAGGAGACCAGATTACAATAGAGATTACAATAGGATACCAGATTACAATAGACAATAGGAGAGTCTACATGACAGAAGGCCAGATTACAATAGACAATAGGAAACCAGATCACAATAGACAATAGGAGACTAGATTACAATAGACAATAGAGTGTCTACAGTGTAGTGACTAGTAGCTAGTTGGTTACAGAGCAGTGTGGTGACTAGTAACTAGTTGGTTACAGAGCAGTGTGGTGACTAGTAACTAGTTAGTTACAGAGCAGTGTGGTGACTAGTAGCTAGTTGGTTACAGAGCAGTGTGGTGACTAGTTGGTTACAGAGCAGTGTGGTGGCTAGTTAGTTACAGAGCAGTGTTGTAGCTAGTAGGATATAGAGTTGTTTTTTAGTTAGTTGGCTAGTAGCTAGTTGGTTACAGAGCAGTGTTTTAGTTAGTGGCTAGTAGCTAGTTGGTTACAGAGTAGTGTTTTAGCTAGTTAGTTACAGAGCAGTGTTGTAGCTAGTTGGTTACAGAGCAGTGTTTTAGCTAGTTAGTTACAGAGCAGTGTTGTAGCTAGTAGCTAGTTGGTTACAGAGAAGTGTTTTAGCTAGTAGCTAGTTGGTTATAGAGCAGTGTTTTAGCTAGTTAGTTACAGAGCGGTGTTTTAGCTAGTTGGCTAGTTGGTTACAGAGCAGTATTGTAGCTAGTAGCTAGTTGGTTACAGAGCAGTATTGTAGCAAGTAGCTAGTTGGTTACAGAGCAGTGTTTTAGCTAGTAGCTAGTTGGTTACAGAGCAGTGTTTTAGCTAGTTGTTTACAGAGCAGTGTTTTAGCTAGTTGGTTACAGAGCAGTGTTTTAGCTAGTTGGCTAGTTGGTTACAGAGCAGTGTCTAGTTGGTTACAGAGCAGTGTTTTAGCTAGTAGCTAGTTGGTTACAGAGCAGTGTTTTAGCTAGTTAGTTACAGAGCAGTGTTGTAGCTAGTAGCTAGTTGGTTACAGAGAAGTGTTTTAGCTAGTAGCTAGTTGGTTATAGAGCAGTGTTTTAGCTAGTTAGTTACAGAGCGGTGTTTTAGCTAGTTGGTTACAGAGCAGTATTGTAGCTAGTAGCTAGTTGGTTACAGAGCAGTATTGTAGCAAGTAGCTAGTTGGTTACAGAGCAGTGTTTTAGCTAGTAGCTAGTTGGTTACAGAGCAGTGTTTTAGCTAGTTGTTTACAGAGCAGTGTTTTAGCTAGTTGGTTACAGAGCAGTGTTTTAGCTAGTTGGCTAGTTGGTTACAGAGCAGTGTCTAGTTGGTTACAGAGCAGTGTTTTAGCTAGTAGCTAGTTGGTTACAGAGCAGTGTTTTAGCTAGTTGGCTAGTTGGTTACAGAGCAGTGTTTTAGCTAGTAGCTAGTTGGTTACAGAGCAGTGTTTTAGCTAGTAGCTAGTTGGTTACAGAACAGTGTTTTAGCTAGTTGGCTACAGAGAAGTGTTTTAGCTAGTTGGCTACAGAGCCGTCAGGAACGTTGTGGCTCTGGGTCGGTTGGCTACAGAGCCGTCAGGAACGTTGTGGCTCTGGGTCGGTTGGCTACAGAGCCGTCAGGAACGTTGTGGCTCCGGGTCGGTTGGCTACAGAGCCGTCAGGAACGTTGTGGCTCCGGGTCGGTTGGCTACAGAGCCGTCAGGAACGTTGTGGCTCCGGGTCGGTTGGCTACAGAGCCGTCAGGAACGTTGTGGCTCCGGATCGGTTGGCTACAGAGCCGTCAGGAACGTTGTGGCTCCGGGTCGGTTGGCTACAGAGCCGTCAGGAACGTTGTGGCTCCGGGTCGGTTGGCTACAGAGCCGTCAGGAACGTAGTGGCTCTGGGTTGGTTGGTTACAGAGCAGTGTTGTAGCTAGTTGGCAACAGAGCAGTGTTTTAGTTCGTTGGCAACAGAGCCGTCAGGAACGTTGTGGCTCTGGGTCGGTTGGTTACAGAGCAGTGTTGTAGCTAGTAGCTAGTTGGTTACAGAGCAGTGTTGTAGCTAGTTGGCTACAGAGCAGTGTTGTAGCTAGTTGGTTACAGAGCAGTGTTGTAGCTAGTTGGTTACAGAGCAGTGTTGTAGCTAGTTGGTTACAGAGCAGTGTTGTAGCTAGTTGGTTACAGAGCAGTGTTGTAGCTAGTTGGCTACAGAAACGTCAGGAACGTTGTGGCTCCGGGTCGGTTGGCTACAGAGCCGTCAGGAACGTTGTGGCTCTGGGTTGGTTGGTTACAGAGCAGTGTTGTAGCTAGTTGGCAACAGAGCAGTGTTTTAGTTCGTTGGCAACAGAGCCGTCAGGAACGTTGTGGCTCCGGGTCGGTTGGCTACAGAGCCGTCAGGAACGTTGTGGCTCTGGGTCGGTTGGTTACAGAGCAGTGTTGTAGCTAGTAGCTAGTTGGTTACAGAGCAGTGTTGTAGCTAGTTGGCTACAGAGCAGTGTTGTAGCTAGTTGGCTACAGAGCAGTGTTGTAGCTAGTTGGTTACAGAGCAGTGTTGTAGCTAGTTGGTTACAGAGCAGTGTTTTAGTTAGTTGGCTACAGAGCCGTCAGGAACGTTGTGGCTCCGGGTCGGTTGGCTACAGAGCCGTCAGGAACGTTGTGGCTCCGGGGTCGGTTGGCTACAGAGCCGGTCAGGAACGTTGTGGCTCCGGGTCGGTATCAGCCCTCTATTTCTCGCCATGTGGACACATGCCCTGGCTGTCCCTCTGGCATTTCAAACAGCCAGGCCCTCTCTAATACGCCAGGCCTAATATGAGGAGCAGCTGTCTGCCAGGCCTGAGGGGTACATACTTGATGCCAGTGGGCCAGTGGTAGAATGCTGCGGTTGTGAATAACGAAGCAGAACATTTCTTGAATCAAGTTCCGTTATCAGCTCTGCGTCTGCGTCTGAAATGGAAGGATATGATACGAGAGGCGTCTTGTCAGCATGTCTTATGGGGGGGAAACTCGATGGAGGCCGAAAACAATCTGTGTCATTCTGATGAACTGTGGACGTTTTTTATTTACTCAATTCAAGTGAGAGCAATTACAATTTAAATTCACTTTAAAAAAAACGGACTCAGAATTGACCCTACGATGGATTGATATTTGAGATACTTTAGTTACTGTACATCATTAGGCAGTAGGCTGTACACTGAGCGGACTAAACATTAAGAACACCTGCCCTTTCCGTGACATGCCAGGTGAAAGCTATGATCCCTTACTGATGCCACTTGTTAAACCCACTTCCACTAAGGATGTTGAATAACTTCAGACACGCGGAACATGGACTGGGTGTGTCTGCCGTTCAGAGGGAAAGACGAAGGACGGAAGTGCCGTTGAACAGGGTTCGAACCTACAGTCACATCATGGACTGTGTGTGTCTGCCGTTCAGAGGGAAAGACGAAGGACGGAAGTGCCGTTGAACAGGGTTTGAACCTACAGTCACATCATGGACTGGGTGTGTCTGCCGTTCAGAGGGAAAGACGAAGGACGGAAGTGCCGTTGAACAGGGTTTGAACCTACAGTCACATCATGGACTGGGTGTGTCTGCCGTTCAGAGGGAAAGACGAAGGACGGAAGTGCCGTTGAACAGGGTTTGAACCTACAGTCACATCATGGACTGGGTGTGTCTGCCGTTCAGAGGGAAAGACGAAGGACGGAAGTGCCGTTGAACAGGGTTCGAACCTACAGTCACATCATGGACTGGGTGTGTCTGCCGTTCAGAGGGAAAGACGAAGGACGGAAGTGCCGTGGAACAGGGTTTGAACCTACAGTCACATCATGGACTGTGTGTGTCTGCCGTTCAGAGGGAAAGACGAAGGACGGAAGTGCCGTGGAACAGGGTTTGAACCTACAGTCACATCATGGACTGTGTGTGTCTGCCGTTCAGAGGGAAAGACGAAGGACGGAAGTGCCGTTGAACAGGGTTTGAACCTACAGTCACATCATGGACTGTGTGTGTCTGCCGTTCAGAGGGAAAGACGAAGGACGGAAGTGCCGTTGAACAGGGTTTGAACCTACAGTCACATCATGGACTGGGTGTGTCTGCCGTTCAGAGGGAAAGACGAAGGACGGAAGTGCCGTTGAACAGGGTTCGAACCTACAGTCACATCATGGACTGTGTGTGTCTGCCGTTCAGAGGGAAAGACGAAGGACGGAAGTGCCGTTGAACAGGGTTCGAACCTACAGTCACATCATGGACTGGGTGTGTCTGCCGTTCAGAGGGAAAGACGAAGGACGGAAGTGCCGTTGAACAGGGTTTGAACCTACAGTCACATCATGGACTGGGTGTGTCTGCCGTTCAGAGGGAAAGACGAAGGACGGAAGTGCCGTTGAACAGGGTTTGAACCTACAGTCACATCATGGACTGGGTGTGTCTGCCGTTCAGAGGGAAAGACGAAGGACGGAAGTGCCGTTGAACAGGGTTCGAACCTACAGTCACATCATGGACTGGGTGTGTCTGCCGTTCAGAGGGAAAGACGAAGGACGGAAGTGCCGTGGAACAGGGTTTGAACCTACAGTCACATCATGGACTGTGTGTGTCTGCCGTTCAGAGGGAAAGACGAAGGACGGAAGTGCCGTGGAACAGGGTTTGAACCTACAGTCACATCATGGACTGTGTGTGTCTGCCGTTCAGAGGGAAAGACGAAGGACGGAAGTGCCGTTGAACAGGGTTTGAACCTACAGTCACATCATGGACTGTGTGTGTCTGCCGTTCAGAGGGAAAGACGAAGGACGGAAGTGCCGTTGAACAGGGTTTGAACCTACAGTCACATCATGGACTGGGTGTGTCTGCCGTTCAGAGGGAAAGACGAAGGACGGAAGTGCCGTTGAACAGGGTTTGAACCTACAGTCACATCATGGACTGGGTGTGTCTGCCGTTCAGACGGAAAGACGAAGGACGGAAGTGCCGTTGAACAGGGTTCGAACCTACAGTCACATCATGGACTGGGTGTGTCTGCCGTTCAGAGGGAAAGACGAAGGACGGAAGTGCCGTTGAACAGGGTTTGAACCTACAGTCACATCATGGACTGGGTGTGTCTGCCGTTCAGAGGGAAAGACGAAGGACGGAAGTGCCGTTGAACAGGGTTTGAACCTACAGTCACATCATGGACTGGGTGTGTCTGCCGTTCAGAGGGAAAGACGAAGGACGGAAGTGCCGTGGAACAGGGTTCGGCAGTAGACGCCAGGCACTGTGTAGTCTAGTGCATTTGTGATTAGCGTTGTTTCACATATTCGGTGGCTTTGGTTCAGCTGGTAATAACCTTGCTAATTTAGTTAGCTAGCGAGGTAACGTCTAGAAACAACCAGGATCATTTCAACTCACCCCCTTTCGTGGTTTGAGGAAATCATTTTCAGAGAACAGTCCTCTTTTTGATCGTCTGGCACGCCAACGTTAGCTAGGGTACACCATTCACCACAGCAAGTCGTAGTTGATTGTAGATAGTCAGCTAACTACTACTATCGTTGCTAGCGTGGGGTTAGTTGGCAGTACACCCCCTTGATGTGTCACCGGTTTGTGTCAAGAACTGCTCAGTCAGCGTATAGAGGGGGGGTCAACATTAGAGAGGTGTTGTTATACTCAGTGTATAGTAGGATGTACAGGGGGGTCAACATTAGAGAGGTGTTGTTATACTCAGTGTATAGTAGGATGTACAGGGGGGGTCAACATTAGAGAGGTGTTGTTATACTCAGTGTATAGTAGGATGTACAGGGGGGGGGGTCAACATTAGAGAGGTGTTGTTATACTCAGTGTATAGTAGGATGTACGGGGGGGTCAACATTAGAGAGGTGTTGTTATACTCAGTGTATAGTAGGATGTACAGGGGGGGTCAACATTAGAGAGGTGTTGTTATACTCAGTGTTTAGTAGGATGTACAGGGGGGGGTCAACATTAGAGAGGTGTTGTTATACTCAGTGTATAGTAGGATGTACAGGGGGGGGGGGCAACATTAGAGAGGTGTTGTTATACTCAGTGTATAGTAGGATGTACAGGGGGGGGTTAACATTAGAGAGGTGTTGTTATACTCAGTGTATAGTAGGATGTACAGGGGGGTCAACATTAGAGAGGTGTTGTTATACTCAGTGTATAGTAGGATGTACAGGGGGGTCAACATTAGAGAGGTGTTGTTATACTCAGTGTATAGTAGGATGTACAGGGGGGGGGCAACATTAGAGAGGTGTTGTTATACTCAGTGTATAGTAGGATGTACAGGGGGGGGTCAACATTAGAGAGGTGTTGTTATACTCAGTGTATAGTAGGATGTACAGGGGGGGGTCAACATTAGAGAGGTGTTGTTATACTCAGTGTTTAGTAGGATGTACAGGGGGGGGTCAACATTAGAGAGGTGTTGTTATACTCAGTGTATAGTAGGATGTACAGGGGGGGGGGCAACATTAGAGAGGTGTTGTTATACTCAGTGTATAGTAGGATGTACAGGGGGGGGTTAACATTAGAGAGGTGTTGTTATACTCAGTGTATAGTAGGATGTACAGGGGGGTCAACATTAGAGAGGTGTTGTTATACTCAGTGTATAGTAGGATGTACAGGGGGGTCAACATTAGAGAGGTGTTGTTATACTCAGTGTATAGTAGGATGTACAGGGGGGGGTCAACATTAGAGAGGTGTTGTTATACTCAGTGTATAGTAGGATGTACAGGGGGGGTCAACATTAGAGAGGTGTTGTTATACTCAGTGTATAGTAGGATGTACAGGGGGGGGGGCAACATTAGAGAGGTGTTGTTATACTCAGTGTATAGTAGGATGTACAGGGGGGGGTCAACATTAGAGAGGTGTTGTTATACTCAGTGTATAGTAGGATGTACAGGGGGGTCAACATTAGAGAGGTGTTGTTATACTCAGTGTATAGTAGGATGTACAGGGGGGTCAACATTAGAGAGGTGTTGTTATACTCAGTGTATAGTAGGATGTACAGGGGGGGGTCAACATTAGAGAGGTGTTGTTATACTCAGTGTATAGTAGGATGTACAGGGGGGGTCAACATTAGAGAGGTGTTGTTATTCTCAGTGTATAGTAGGATGTACAGGGGGTCAACATTAGAGAGGTGTTGTTATACTCAGTGTATAGTAGGATGTACAGGGGGGTCAACATTAGAGAGGTGTTGTTATACTCAGTGTATAGTAGGATGTACAGGGGGGGGGGGTCAACATTAGAGAGGTGTTGTTATACTCAGTGTATAGTAGGATGTACAGGGGGTCAACATTAGAGAGGTGTTGTTATACTCAGTGTATAGTAGGATGTACAGGGGGTCAACATTAGAGAGGTGTTGTTATACTCAGTGTATAGTAGGATGTACAGGGGGGGGGGGGGGGGTCAACATTAGAGAGGTGTTGTTATACTCAGTGTATAGTAGGATGTACAGGGGGGGGGTCAACATTAGAGAGGTGTTGTTATACTCAGTGTATAGTAGGATGTACAGGGGGGGGGGGTCAACATTAGAGAGGTGTTGTTATACTCAGTGTATAGTAGGATGTACAGGGGGGTGTCAACATTAGAGAGGTGTTGTTATACTCAGTGTATAGTAGGATGTACAGGGGGGTCAACATTAGAGAGGTGTTGTTATACTCAGTGTATAGTAGGATGTACAGGGGGGGGGGGGGGGGGGGGTCAACATTAGAGAGGTGTTGTTATACTCAGTGTATAGTAGGATGTACAGGGGGGGGGGGGTCAACATTAGAGAGGTGTTGTTATACTCAGTGTATAGTAGGATGTACAGGGGGTCAACATTAGAGAGGTGTTGTTATACTCAGTGTATAGTAGGATGTACGGGGGGGGTCAACATTAGAGAGGTGTTGTTATACTCAGTGTATAGTAGGATGTACAGGGGGGGGTCAACATTAGAGAGGTGTTGTTATACTCAGTGTATAGTAGGATGTACAGGGGGGGGTCAACATTAGAGAGGTGTTGTTATACTCAGTGTATAGTAGGATGTACAGGGGGGGGGGGTCAACATTAGAGAGGTGTTGTTATACTCAGTGTATAGTAGGATGTACAGGGGGGGGGGGTCAACATTAGAGAGGTGTTGTTATACTCAGTGTATAGTAGGATGTACAGGGGGGGTTAACATTAGAGAGGTGTTGTTATACTCAGTGTATAGTAGGATGTACAGGGGGTCAACATTAGAGAGGTGTTGTTATACTCAGTGTATAGTAGGATGTACAGGGGGGGGGGTCAACATTAGAGAGGTGTTGTTATACTCAGTGTATAGTAGGATGTACAGGGGGGGGTCAACATTAGAGAGGTGTTGTTATACTCAGTGTATAGTAGGATGTACAGGGGGGGGTCAACATTAGAGAGGTGTTGTTATACTCAGTGTATAGTAGGATGTACAGGGGGGGGTCAACATTAGAGAGGTGTTGTTATACTCAGTGTATAGTAGGATGTACAGGGGGGGGGGTCAACATTAGAGAGGTGTTGTTATACTCAGTGTATAGTAGGATGTACAGGGGGTCAACATTAGAGAGGTGTTGTTATACTCAGTGTATAGTAGGATGTACAGGGGGGGGGTCAACATTAGAGAGGTGTTGTTATACTCAGTGTATAGTAGGATGTACAGGGGGGTCAACATTAGAGAGAGCCTCTCTCTCTCTGTACTGTACAGTGTGATTCTACAAACAAGCCTCTCTCTCTCTGTACTGTACAGTGTGATTCTACAAACAAGCCTCTCTCTCTCTGTACTGTACAGTGCCAACAGACTGAACCGACTGAACAGGCCTCAGGCCAACAGACTGAACCACCTGAACAGGCCTCAGGCCAACAGACTGAACCGACTGAACAGGCCTCAGGCCAACCGACTGAACCGGCCTCAGGCCTCAGGCCAACAGACTGAACCGACTGAACAGGCCTCAGGCCAACAGACTGAACCACCTGAACAGGCCTCAGGCCAACAGACTGAACCGACTGAACAGGCCTCAGGCCAACCGACTGAACCGGCCTCAGGCCAACAGACTGAACCAACTGAACAGGCCTCAGGCCAACAGACTGAACCACCTGAACAGGCCTCAGGCCAACAGACTGAACAGGCCTCAGGCCAACCGACTGAACCGGCCTCAGGCCAACAGACTGAACCGACTGAACAGGCCTCAGGCCAACAGACTGAACCGACTGAACAGGCCTCAGGCCAACCGACTGAACCGACTGAACAGGCCTCAGGCCAACAGACTGAACCGACTGAACAGGCCTCAGGCCAACCGACTGAACCGACTGAACAGGCCTCAGGCCAACAGACTGAACCGACTGAACAGGCCAACAGACTGAACCGACTGAACAGGCCTCAAGCCAACAGACTGAACCGACTGAACAGGCCTAAGGCCAACAGACTGAACCGACTGAACAGGCCTCAGGCCAACCGACTGAACCGACTGAACAGGCCTCAGGCCAACAGACTGAACCGACTGAACAGGCCTCAGGCCAACCGACTGAACCGACTGAACAGGCCTCAGGCCAACAGACTGAACCGACTGAACAGGCCAACAGACTGAACCGACTGAACAGGCCTCAAGCCAACAGACTGAACCGACTGAACAGGCCTAAGGCCAACAGACTGAACCGACTGAACAGGCCAACAGACTGAACCGACTGAACAGGCCTCAAGCCAACAGACTGAACCGACTGAACAGGCCTAAGGCCAACAGACTGAACCGACTGAACAGGCCTCAGGCCAACAGACTGAACCGACTGAACAGGCCTCAGGCCAACCGACTGAACCGACTGAACAGGCCTCAGGCCAACAGACTGAACCGACTGAACAGGCCTCAGGCCAACAGACTGAACCAACAGACTGAGGCTTGTTGGGCTGTGGGGTATATACTGTACTACACCACTACAGTGTAGAGGCTTGTTGGGCTGTGGGGTATCTACTGTACTACACCACTACAGTGTAGAGGCTTGTTGGGCTGTGGGGTATATACTGTACTACACCACTACAGTGTAGAGACTTGTTGGGCTGTGGGGTATATACTGTACTACACCACTACAGTATAGAGGCTTGTTGGGCTGTGGGGTATATACTGTACTACACCACTACAGTGTAGAGGCTTGTTGAGCTGTGGGGTATACACTGTACTACACCACTACAGTGTAGAGGCTTGTTGAAACAGGGATCAGTGCAGACAGGAAGTGACCAAGACACGAAAGATAAAAAGGGTGACAGTGAAAGAAGAGACAGAGAGAGAGAGAGAGGGAGGCACACCTAGAGACTGGCAAAACCACTCTCTCTCCCTCACTCCGCTTCTCTCTCCCTGACTCCGCCTCACTGTCCCTCTCTCCCTCCGCCTCTCCCTCCCTCCCTAGGCCTCTCTCTCTCCCTCCGCCTATCCCTCCCTCCCTCGGCCTATCTCTCTCACTACGCCTCTCCCTCCCTCCCTCGGCCTCTCTCTCTCCCTCCGCCTCTCCCTCCCTCCCTCGGCCTCTCTCTCTCCCTCCGCCTCTCCCTCCCTCCCTCGGCCTATCTCTCTCACTACGCCTCTCCCTCCCTCCCTCAGCCTCTCTCTCTCACTACGCCTCTCCCTCCCTCCCTCAGCCTCTCTCTCTCACTACGCCTCTCCCTCCCTCCCTCCGTCTCTCCCTCGGCCTCTCTCGCTCACTACGCCTCTCCCTCCCTCCCTCGGCCTCTCTCTCTCCCTCGGCCTCTCTCTCCCTCCTTCCGCCTCTCTCCCTCTCAGTCTCTCCCTCCCTCAGTCTCTCCCTCCCTCAGTCTCTCTCTCCCTCCCCCTCTCTCTCCAACCGTCTCTCTCCTTCCGTCTCTCTCCCTCCCTCTCTCTCCCTCCCTCAGTCTCTCCCTCCCTAAGTCTCTCCCTCTCTCCCTCCCTCCCTCAGTCTCTCCCTCCTTCAGTCTCTCCCTCCTGCAGACATGCAGTCTGGGCTCAGCCATATAAAAACACACCTGTCATAAAAGACTCACACCTACATGACATCATCTACTTTCATTAGGATATATATGATGCAATATCACACATCCTGTGGCTTTATTCAATGGGAGAGTGGACTCTGAGCATATCTCTCCGTGGCTGAGGAGAGAGTGGACTCTGGGCATATCTCTCTCCATGGCTGAGGAGAGAGTGGACTCTGGGCATCTCTCTCTCCATGGCTGAGGAGAGAGTGGACTCTGGGCATATCTCTCTCCATGGCTGAGGAGAGAGTGGACTCTGGGCATATCTCTCCGTGGCTGAGGAGAGAGTGGACTCTGGGCATCTCTCTCCGTGGCTGAGGAGAGAGTGGACTCTGGGCATATCTCTCCGTGGCTGAGGAGAGAGTGGACTCTGGGCATATCTCTCCGTGGCTGAGGAGAGAGTGGACTCTGGGCATATCTCTCTCCATGGCTGAGGAGAGAGTGGACTCTGGGCATCTCTCTCTCCATGGCTGAGGAGAGAGTGGACTCTGGGCATATCTCTCCGTGGCTGAGGAGAGAGTGGACTCTGGGCATATCTCTCTCCGTGGCTGAGGAGAGAGTGGACTCTGGGCATATCTCTCTCCATGGCTGAGGAGAGAGTGGACTCTGGGCATATCTCTCCGTGGCTGAGGAGAGAGTGGACTCTGGGCATATCTCTCTCCATGGCTGA
This sequence comes from Oncorhynchus mykiss, assembly GCF_013265735.2. Lineage (NCBI taxonomy): Eukaryota > Metazoa > Chordata > Actinopteri > Salmoniformes > Salmonidae > Oncorhynchus > Oncorhynchus mykiss. The sequence continues at coordinate 1,287,034 of NW_023493665.1, read as the reverse complement.
GGAGAGAGTGGACTCTGGGCATATCTCTCTCCATGGCTGAGGAGAGAGTGGACTCTGGGCATATCTCTCTCCATGGCTGAGGAGAGAGTGGACTCTGGGCATATCTCTCTCCATGGCTGAGGAGAGAGTGGACTCTGGGCATATCTCTCCGTGGCTGAGGAGAGAGTGGACTCTGGGCATCTCTCTCCGTGGCTGAGGAGAGAGTGGACTCTGGGCATCTCTCTCCGTGGCTGAGGAGAGAGTGGACTCTGGGCATCTCTCTCCATGGCTGAGGAGAGGGTGGACTCTGGGCATCTCTCTCCGTGGCTGAGGAGAGAGTGGACTCTGGGCATATCTCTCTCCATGGCTGAGGAGAGAGTGGACTCTGGGCATCTCTCTCCGTGGCTGAGGAGAGAGTGGACTCTGGGCATATCTCTCTCCATGGCTGAGGAGAGAGTGGACTCTGGGCATATCTCTCTCCGTGGCTGAGGAGAGTGTGTCTGTGTGTGTGTGTGTGTGTGTGTGTGGGTGCGTGCGTGCGTGCGTACCTCTCGGTGGTTGAGCAGTCGCTCCAGGTCGGAGGCCATATTGTTCTTCACCTGTTGGAGAGACGTCTTCTCTTTCCTCAGAGATCTGAACAGACAAACCCAAAACAGAGACTTTCTCTAGTGCTGACTAAATGGGACAGAATAACGACTAAATGGGACAGAATAACGACTCCCTCCATTTCCTCAGAGATCTGGACAGACAAACCCAAAACAGAGACTTTCTTTAGTGCTGACTAAATGGGACAGAATAACGACTCCCTCCATTTCCTCAGGGATCTGAACGGACAAACCCAAAACAGAGACTTTCTCTAGCGCTGACTAAATGGGACAGAATAACGACTCCCTCCATTTCCTCAGGGATCTGGACGGACAAACCCAAAACAGAGAGTTTCTCTAGTGCTGACTAAATGGGACAGAATAACTCCCTCCATTTCCTCAGGGATCTGAACGGACAAACCCAAAACAGAGACTTTCTCTAGCGCTGACTAAATGGGACAGAATAACGACTCCCTCCATTTCCTCAGAGATCTGGACAGACAAACCCAAAACAGAGACTTTCTTTAGCGCTGACTAAATGGGACAGAATAACGACGCCCTCCATTTCCTCAGAGATCTGAACGGACAAACCCAAAACAGAGACTTTCTCTAGCGCTGACTAAATGGGACAGAATAACGACTCCCTCCATTTCCTCAGGGATCTGAACGGACAAACCCAAAACAGAGACTTTCTCTAGTGCTGACTAAATGGGACAGAATAACGACGCCCTCCATTTCCTCAGAGATCTGAACGGACAAACCCAAAACAGAGACTTTCTCTAGCGCTGACTAAATGGGACAGAATAACGACGCCCTCCATTTCCTCAGGGATCTGAACGGACAAACCCAAAACAGAGACTTTCTCTAGCGCTGACTAAATGGGACAGAATAACGACTCCCTCCATTTCCTCAGGGATCTGAACGGACAAACCCAAAACAGAGACTTTCTCTAGCGCTGACTAAATGGGACAGAATAACGACTCCCTCCATTTCCTCAGAGATCTGAACGGACAAACCCAAAACAGAGACTTTCTCTAGCGCTGACTAAATGGGACAGAATAACGACTCCCTCCATTTCCTCAGAGATCTGAACGGACAAACCCAAAACAGAGACTTTCTCTAGCGCTGACTAAATGGGACAGAATAACGACTCCCTCCATTTCCTCAGAGATCAGGTGCTGCTGGAACGGCACTGTTACAACACAGAACACCAATCACATCCAAACCTGCACCGAGTGGCGTGACCTTACGGAAACCGGACAATAGACGTGTGTAATAAATCCATCTCTCTCAAAACAATGACTCAATACATTAACAACCAGGAGCTTGTAAGAGAAATGTTACCCTATATAAGGGCACTACTTTAGACCAGAGCCCTATATAGTACACTACTTTAGACCAGAGCCCTATATAGTGCACTACTTTAGGCCAGAGCCCTATATAGTGCACTACTTTAGACCAGAGCCCTATATAGTGCACTACTTTAGACCAGAGCCCTATATAGTGCACTACTTTAGACCAGAGCCCTATATAGTGCACTACTTTAGGCCAGAGCCCTATATAGTGCACTACTTTAGGCCAGAGCCCTATATAGTGCACTACTTTAGACCAGAGCCCTATATAGTGCACTACTTTAGACCAGAGCCCTATATAGTGCAATACTTTAAACCAGAGGCCTATATAGTGCACTACTTTAGACCAGAGCCCTATATAGGGCACTACTTTAAACCAGAGCCCTATATAGTGCACTACTTTAAACCAGAGGCCTATATAGTGCACTACTTTAAACCAGAGGCCTATATAGTGCACTACTTTAGACCAGAGCCCTATATAGGGCACTACATTTGGCCAGGGCCCCTAGGGCTGAGAAGGACAGGACCTGGGACAAGCGAAAGACAGGGGGAGACTGAAAGGAGGAGACTGGAGGAGGAGACTGGAAGGGGAGACTAGAGGAGGAGACTGGAGGAGGAGACTGGAAGGGGAGACTGGAGGAGGAGACTGGAGGAGGAGACTGGAAGGGGAGACTGGAGGAGGAGACTGGAAGGGGAGACTGGAGGAGGAGACTGGAGGAGGAGACTGGAAGGGGAGACTGGAGGAGGAGACTGGAGGAGGAGACTGGAAGGGGAGACTGAAGGAGGAGACTGGAGGGGAGACTGAAAGGAGGAGACTGGAGGGGAGACTGAAAGGAGGAGACAGTGGTGTGTGTACCTGGTGTCCTCCTCCAGCTGTGTGATGCGTTCTCTGAGGGACAGTATCTGTGTGTCTCTCTGTCTCACCGTGTCGATCAGGTAACTGTAGGGCTGCTGGGCCTGCTGTAGGAGACGGTTAGCTGCTTCCAGCTAGGACACACACACACACACACTTGTTGAACCCGTTTGTTGATTCACGCTACAGTCACTGACTTGGCCTTTGATTGGGAGGGCCCTCTAAAAAACACAATATGTTTCATGTTGGCAACCCTTCCAACATGATGTCGAACACTGAGACAGGAAGGAAGGTGTGGTGAGGACAGTGTGGGTGAGACCTCACGAGTTAGTTAGGAGTCTATTACACTGTGGGTTAGGAGTCTATACTACTACTATACTGTGGGTTAGGAGTCTATTACACTGTGGGTTAGGAGTCTATTACACTGTGGGTTAGGAGTCTATACTACTACTATACTGGGTTAGGAGTCTATAATACTACTACACTGGGTTAGGAGTCTATACTACTACTACACTGTGGGTTAGGAGTCTATTACACTGTGGGTTAGGAGTCTATACTACTACTACACAGGGTTAGGAGTCTATACTACTACTACACTGGGTTAGGAGTCTATACTACTACTATACTGTGGGTTAGGAGTCTATACTACTACTACACGGGGTTAGGAGTCTATACTACTACTACACTGGGTTAGGAGTCTATACTACTACTACACTGGGTTAGGAGTCTATACTACTACTACACTGGGTTAGGAGTCTATACTACTACTACACTGTGGGTTAGGAGTCTATACTACTACTACACTGTGGGTTAGGAGTCTATACTACTACTACACTGTGGGTTAGGAGTCTATTACACTGTGGGTTAGGAGTCTATACTACTACTACACTGTGGGTTAGGAGTCTATTACACTGTGGGTTAGGAGTCTATACTACTACTACACTGTGGGTAGGAGTCTATACTACTACTACACTGGGTTAGGAGTCTATACTACTACTACACTGGGTTAGGAGTCTATTACACTGTGGGTTAGGAGTCTATACTACTACTACACTGGGTTAGGAGTCTATACTACTACTACACTGGGTTAGGAGTCTATACTACTACTACACTGTGGGTTAGGAGTCTATACTACTACTACACTGTGGGTTAGGAGTCTATACTACTACTACACTGGGTTAGGAGTCTATACTACTACTACACTGGGTTAGGAGTCTATACTACTACACTGTGTGGGTTAGGAGTCTATACTACTACTACACTGGGTTAGGAGTCTATACTACTACTACACTGGGTTAGGAGTCTATACTACTACTACACTGTGGGTTAGGAGTCTATACTACTACTACACTGTGGGTTAGGAGTCTATACTACTACTACACTGGGTTAGGAGTCTATACTACTACTACACTGGGTTAGGAGTCTATACTACTACTACACTGTGGGTTAGGAGTCTATACTACTACTACACTGGGTTAGGAGTCTATACTACTACTACACTGGGTTAGGAGTCTATACTACTACTACACTGGGTTAGGAGTCTATACTACTACTACACTGGGTTAGGAGTCTATACTACTACTACAACACTGGGTTAGGAGTCTATACTACTACTACACTGGGTTAGGAGTCTATTACACTGTGGGTTAGGAGTCTATACTACTACTACACTGGGTTAGGAGTCTATATTACTACTACACTGGGTTAGGAGTCTATACTACTACTACACTGGGTTAGGAGTCTATACTACTACTACACTGGGTTAGGAGTCTATACTACTACTACACTGTGGGTTAGGAGTCTATACTACTACTACACTGGGTTAGGAGTCTATACTACTACTACACTGGGTTAGGAGTCTATACTACTACTACACTGTGGGTTAGGAGTCTATACTACTACTATACTGGGTTAGGAGTCTATACTACTACTATACTGTGGGTCTGTCCTGTGTGTTACCTCCTCAGATATCTGTCCTGTGTGTTACCTCCTCAGAGATCTGTCCTGTGTGTTACCTCCTCAGAGATCTGTCCTGTGTGTGTTACCTCCTCAGAGATCTGTCCTGTGTGATACCTCCTCAGAGATCTGTCCTGTGTGTTACCTCCTCAGAGATCTGTCCTGTGTGTGTTACCTCCTCAGAGATCTGTCCTGTGTGTTACCTCCTCAGAGATCTGTCCCGTGTGTTACCTCCTCAGAGATCTGTCCCGTGTGTTACCTCCTCAGAGATCTGTCCTGTGTGTTACCTCCTCAGAGATCTGTCCTGTGTGTTAACTCCTCAGAGATCTGTCCTGTGTGTGTTACCTCCTCAGAGATCTGTCCTGTGTGTTACCTCCTCAGAGATCTGTCCTGTGTGTTACCTCCTCAGAGATCTGTCCCGTGTGTTACCTCCTCAGAGATCTGTCCTGTGTGTTACCTCCTCAGAGATCTGTCCTGTGTGTTACCTCCTCAGAGATCTGTCCTGTGTGTGTTACCTCCTCAGAGATCTGTCCTGTGTGATACCTCCTCAGAGATCTGTCCTGTGTGTTACCTCCTCAGAGATCTGTCCTGTGTGTGTTACCTCCTCAGAGATCTGTCCTGTGTGTTACCTCCTCAGAGATCTGTCCCGTGTGTTACCTCCTCAGAGATCTGTCCCGTGTGTTACCTCCTCAGAGATCTGTCCTGTGTGTTACCTCCTCAGAGATCTGTCCTGTGTGTTAACTCCTCAGAGATCTGTCCTGTGTGTGTTACCTCCTCAGAGATCTGTCCTGTGTGTTACCTCCTCAGAGATCTGTCCTGTGTGTTACCTCCTCAGAGATCTGTCCCGTGTGTTACCTCCTCAGAGATCTGTCCTGTGTGTTACCTCCTCAGAGATCTGTCCTGTGTGATGTGATACCTCCTCAGAGATCTGTCCTGTGTGTTACCTCCTCAGAGATCTGTCCTGTGTGTTATCTCCTCAGAGATCTGTCCTGTGTGATACCTCCTCAGAGATCTGTCCTGTGTGATGTGATACCTCCTCAGAGATCTGTCCTGTGTGTTACCTCCTCAGAGATCTGTCCTGTGTGATGTGATACCTCCTCAGAGATCTGTCCTGTGTGATACCTCCTCAGAGATCTGTCCTGTGTGATGTGATACCTCCTCAGAGATCTGTCCTGTGTGTTACCTCCTCAGAGATCTGTCCTGTGTGTTACCTCCTCAGAGATCTGTCCTGTGTGATGTGATACCTCCTCAGAGATCTGTCCTGTGTGTTACCTCCTCAGAGATCTGTCCTGTGTGTTATCTCCTCAGAGATCTGTCCTGTGTGATACCTCCTCAGAGATCTGTCCTGTGTGATGTGTTACCTCCTCAGAGATCTGTCCTGTGTGTGTTACCTCCTCAGAGATCTGTCCTGTGTGTTACCTCCTCAGAGATCTGTCCTGTGTGATACCTCCTCAGAGATCTGCCCTGTGTGTGATACCTCCTCAGAGATCTGTCCTGTGTGTTACCTCCTCAGAGATCTGTCCTGTGTGTGTTACCTCCTCAAAGATCTGTCCTGTGTGTTACCTCCTCAGAGATCTGTCCTGTGTGATGTGTTACCTCCTCAGAGATCTGTCCTGTGTGATGTGTTACCTCCTCAGAGATCTGTCCTGTGTGTGTTACCTCCTCAGAGATCTGTCCTGTGTGTTACCTCCTCAGAGATCTGTCCTGTGTGTTACCTCCTCAGAGATCTGTCCTGTGTGTGTTACCTCCTCAGAGATCTGTCCTGTGTGTTACCTCCTCAGAGATCTGTCCTGTGTGATGTGTTACCTCCTCAGAGATCTGTCCTGTGTGTTACCTCCTCAGAGATCTGTCCTGTGTGTTATCTCCTCAGAGATCTGTCCTGTGTGATACCTCCTCAGAGATCTGTCCTGTGTGATGTGTTACCTCCTCAGAGATCTGTCCCGTGTGTTACCTCCTCAGAGATCTGTCCTGTGTGTTACCTCCTCAGAGATCTGTCCTGTGTGTTACCTCCTCAGAGATCTGTCCTGTGTGTTACCTCCTCAGAGATCTGTCCTGTGTGTGTTACCTCCTCAGAGATCTGTCCTGTGTGTTACCTCCTCAGAGATCTGTCCTGTGTGATGTGTTGCCTCCTCAGAGATCTGTCCTGTGTGTTACCTCCTCAGAGATCTGTCCTGTGTGATACCTCCTCAGAGATCTGTCCTGTGTGATGTGTTACCTCCTCAGAGATCTGTCCTGTGTGTTACCTCCTCAGAGATCTGTCCTGTGTGTTACCTCCTCGGAGATCTGTCCTGTGTGATACCTCCTCAGAGATCTGTCCTGTGTGATGTGTTACCTCCTCAGAGATCTGTCCCGTGTGTTACCTCCTCAGAGATCTGTCCTGTGTGTTACCTCCTCAGAGATCTGTCCTGTGTGTTACCTCAGAGATCTGTCCTGTGTGTTACCTCCTCAGATATCTGTCCTGTGTGATGTGATACCTCCTCAGAGATCTGTCCTGTGTGTTACCTCCTCAGAGATCTGTCCTGTGTGTGTTACCTCCTCAGAGATCTGTCCTGTGTGATGTGTTACCTCCTCAGAGATCTGTCCTGTGTGATGTGTTACCTCCTCAGAGATCTGTCCTGTGTGTGTTACCTCCTCAGAGATCTGTCCTGTGTGTTACCTCCTCAGAGATCTGTCCTGTGTGATACCTCCTCAGAGATCTGTCCTGTGTGTGTTACCTCCTCAGAGATCTGTCCTGTGTGTTACCTCCTCAGAGATCTGTCCTGTGTGTGATCCCTCCTCAGAGATCTGTCCTGTGTGTTACCTCCTCAGAGATCTGTCCTGTGTGTGTTACCTCCTCAGAGATCTGTCCTGTGTGTTACCTCCTCAGAGATCTGTCCTGTGTGATGTGTTGCCTCCTCAGAGATCTGTCCTGTGTGATGTGTTACCTCCTCAGAGATCTGTCCTGTGTGTGTTACCTCCTCAGAGATCTGTCCTGTGTGTTACCTCCTCAGAGATCTGTCCTGTGTGATGTGTTACCTCCTCAGAGATCTGTCCTGTGTGTTACCTCCTCAGAGATCTGTCCTGTGTGTTACCTCCTCAGAGATCTGTCCTGTGTGTGCGTTGCGTCTCTCCAGATCTCTCCTCAGCAGTGTGTTCTGTTTCTCCAGCTGCAACAGTCTACGGGCCAGATGGACACTGCAACACACATTAAATAAACTTTAACAGAAAACCAACCCATAATCATTCATCCCAAATTGCACCCTATTCCCTATATAGTGCACTACTTTAGATCAGGGCCCTATAGAACCCTATTCCCTATATAGTACACTACTTTAGACCAGGACCCTATAGAACCCTATATAGTGCACTACTTTAGACCAGGACCCTATAGAACCCTATATAGTGCACTACTTTAGACCAGGACCCTATAGAACCCTATATAGTGCACTACTTTAGACCAGGACCCTATAGAACCCTATATAGTACACTACTTTAGACCAGGACCCTATAGAACCCTATATAGTACACTACTTTAGACCAGGACCCTATAGAACCCTATATAGTGCACTACTTTAGACCAGGACCCTATAGAACCCTATATAGTGCACTACTTTAGACCAGGACCCTATAGAACCCTATATAGTGCACTACTTTAGACCAGGGCCCTATAGAACCCTATTCCCTATATAGTACACTACTTTAGACCAGGACCCTATAGAACCCTATTCCCTATATATAGTACACTACTTTAGACCAGGGCCCTATAGAACCCTATATAGTGCACTACTTTAGACCAGGGCCCTATAGAACCCTATATAGTGCACTACTTTAGACCAGGACCCTATAGAACCCTATTCCCTATATATAGTACACTACTTTAGACCAGGGCCCTATAGAACCCTATATAGTGCACTACTTTAGACCAGGGCCCTATAGAACCCTATATAGTGCACTACTTTAGACCAGGACCCTATAGAATCCTATATAGTGCACTACTTTAGACCAGGGACCTATAGAACCCTATTCCCTATATAGTGCACTACTTTAGACCAGGGCCCTATAGAACCCTATATAGTGCACTACTTTAGACCAGGGCCCTATAGAACCCTATTCCCTATATAGTGCACTACTTTAGACCAGGACCCTATAGAACCCTATATAGTGCACTACTTTAGACCAGGGCCCTATAGAACCCTATATAGTGCACTACTTTAGACCAGGACCCTATAGAACCCTATATAGTGCACTACTTTAGACCAGGACCCTATAGAACCCTATATAGTGCACTACTGTAGACCAGGGCCCATAGTGAATAAGAGGCCGTACCCCGTCAGATCAGATCTCACCTCTGCCTGAGTCGTCTCTTGGCGGTTGTGGGAACGTTGGCACCGTAACCATAGGAGAACAGAACTCTCTCTGCTTCCTGCTCATCATCAACTGACCAGAGAGACAACGACCAACGGAAAGAATGAATGGTTACATTTCATAACGGAACATATTGCATCAGAGCAGTGTGTGTGTGTGTGTGCGTGTGAGTGTGTGTGTGTGTGTGTGTGTGTGTGTGTGTGTGTGTGTGTGTATCACTCTGCTGGTTGTGCAGCATATTTTATAGTCAGATAACTAGTAGTGTCAATCACTGCTACTAGTATTATCCTAACGTCGTGCCAACGTGACTCTAACGTCGTGCCAACATGACTCTAACGTCGTGAGAACGTGACTCTAACGTCGTGCCAACGTGACTCTAACGTCGTGCCAACATGACTATCCTAACGTCGTGAGAACGTGACTCTAACGTCGTGCCAACGTGACTCTAACGTCGTGCCAACATGACTATCCTAACGTCGTGAGAACGTGACTCTAACGTCGTGCCAACGTGACTCTAACGTCGTGCCAACATGACTATCCTAACGTCGTGAGAACGTGACTCTAACGTCGTGCCAACGTGACTCTAACGTCGTGCCAACGTGACTCTAACGTCGTGCCAACATGACTATCCTAACGTCGTGAGAACGTGACTCTAACGTCGTGCCAACATGACTATCCTAACGTCGTGAGAACGTGACTCTAACGTCGTGCCAACGTGACTCTAACGTCGTGCCAACATGACTATCCTAACGTCGTGAGAACGTGACTCTAACGTCGTGCCAACGTGACTAACGTCGTGCCAACATGACTATCCTAACGTCGTGAGAACGTGACTCTAACGTCGTGCCAACGTGACTCTAACGTCGTGCCAACATGACTATCCTAACGTCGTGAGGACATTACTTTCAGCAGCCTGCATGGTGACATCGTCCAGCTCCTGCTCCAGTTTCTCGTAGGTCTGTAGTCTGGCCTGCTGCTCAGCATTCTGGGCCTGGAGTTCCGTTATCTGCTTCTCTGAGGACGCCTGAAGCCTGTACAACTCCTTGGTCATGACCTGATGGAAGACCAGGGGCAGTTAGCTGTGGGCCAGGGCTCAGCAAGCCGTATGTAACACCCTGGACCGAAGCTAAGGGCTTTAGGTAACACCCTGGACAGGAGCTAAGGGCTGTATGTAACACCCTGGACAGGAGCAAAGGGCTGTATGTAACACCCTGGACAGGAGCTAAGGGCAGTATGTAACACCCTGGACAGGAGCTAAGGGCTTTATGTAACACCCTGGACAGGAGCTAAGGGCTGTATGTAACACCCTGGACAGGAGCTACGGGCATTATGTAACACCCTGGACAGGAGCTAAGGGCTGTATGTAACACCCTGGACCAGAGCCAATGGCAGTATGTAACACCCTGGACCGGAGCTAAGGGCTTTATGTAACACCCTGGACAGGAGCTAAGGGGCTGTATGTAACACCCTGGACAGGAGCTAATGGGCTGTATGTAACACCCTGGACAGGAGCTAAGGGCTGTATGTAACACCCTGGACAGGAGCTAAGGGGCTGTATGTAACACCTTGGACAGGAGCTAAGGGGCTGTATGTAACACCCTGGACAGGAGCTAAGGGCTGTATGTAACATCCTGGACCAGGGCTAATGGGCTGTATGTAACACCCTGGACCAGAGCTAGGGGGCTGTATGTAACACCCTGGACCAGAGCCAAGGGCAGTATGTAACACCCTGGACTGGAGCTAAGGGCTGTATGTAACACCCTGGACCAGAGCCAATGGCAGTATGTAACACCCTGGACTGGAGCTAAGGGGCTGTATGTAACACCCTGGACCAGGGCTAATGGGCGGTATGTAACACCCTGGACCAGATCTAGGGGCTGTATGTAACATCTTGGACCAGATCTAGGGGCTGTATGTGACACCCTGGACCAGAGCTACAGGCTGTATGTAACACCCTGGACCAGAGCTAATGGGCTGTATGTAACACCCTGGACCGGAGCTAAGGGGCTGTATGTAACACAATGGACCAGATCTAGGGGCTGTATGTAACATCTTGGACCAGATCTAGGGGCTGTATGTAACACCCTGGACCAGAGCTAATGGGTTGTATGTAAACACCCTGGACCAGAGCTAAGGGGTTGTATGTAACACCCTGGACCAGAGCTAATGGGCTGCCCTACTAGGACGACCAAAATGCTTAGGATTCCAGTAGTCTGGTTTTCTGGTTCCTCCTCTAGGGTCCTGGTCTAAGGTAGTGCACTATATAGGGAATAGGGTTCTATAGGGTCCTGGTCTAAGGTAGTGCACTATATAGGGAATAGGGTTCTATAGGGACCTGGTCTAAGGTAGTGCACTATATATAGGGAATAGGATTATATAGGGCTCTGGTCTAAAGTAGTGTACTATATATAGGGAATAGGATTATATAGGGCTCTGGTCTAAAGTAGTGCACTATATATAGGGAATAGGGTTCTATAGGGCTCTGGTCTAAAGTAGTGTACTATATATAGGGAATAGGATTATATAGGGCTCTGGTCTAAAGTAGTGCACTATATATAGGGAATAGGGTTCTATAGGGCTCTGGTCTAAAGTAGTGTACTATATATAGGGAATAGGATTATATAGGGCTCTGGTCTAAAGTAGTGTACTATATATAGGGAATAGGATTATATAGGGCTCTGGTCTAAAGTAGTGCACTATATATAGGGAATAGGGTTCTATAGGGCCCTGGTCTAAAGTAGTGTACTATATAGGGAATAGGGTTCTATAGGGCCCTGGTCGAAAGTAGTGTACTATATATAGGGAATAGGATTATATAGGGCTCTGGTCGAAAGTAGTGCACTATATATAGGGAATAGGGTTCTATAGGGACCTGGTCTAAAGTAGTGCACTATATAGGGAATAGGGTTCTGGTCTAAAGTAGTGCACTATATAGGGAATAGGGTTCTATAGGGACCTGGTCTAAAGTAGTGCACTATATAGGGAATAGGGCTCTGGTCTAAAGTAGTGTACTATATATAGGGAATAGGATTATATAGGGCTCTGGTCGAAAGTAGTGCACTATATAGGGAATAGGGTTCTATAGGGCTCTGGTCTAAAGTAGTGCACTATATAGGGAATAGGGTTCTATAGGGACCTGGTCTAAAGTAGTGCACTATATAGGGAATAGGGTTCTATAGGGCTCTGGTCTAAAGTAGCGCACTATATAGGGAATAGGGCACCATTTGGGACCTCTACCTCTAGCTTCTTCTGGTGTTTCTCTGTCTCCATCTGACACTGTCCCAGGTTCCTGGCGGTCTCCTCTTGTACCATCTGAGAGCGCTCTGTCTCAAAGCTCTTCAGCTTCACCTGGTTCAGGAGCTCTGCCACCCGGCTGTCTGTCCCCGTCTGGACACCACGGAACCTGGGGACACACACAGTTCTATATATTTAACCTGGACACACACACACAGTTATATATATTTAACCTGGGGACACACACAGTTATATATATTTAACCTGGGGACACAGAGACACAGTTATATATATTTAACCTGGGGACACAGAGACACAGTTATATATATTTAACCTGGGGACACACACAGTTATATATATTTAACCTGGGGACACACACAGTTATATATATTTAACCTGGGGACACACACAGTTATATATATTTAACCTGGGGACACACACAGTTATATATATTTAACCTGAGGACACACACAGTTATATATATTTAACCTGAGGACACACACAGTTATATATATTTAACCTGGGGACACACACACAGTTATATATATTTAACCTGGGGACACACACAGTTATATATATTTAACCTGGGGACACAGTTATATATATTTAACCTGGGGACACAGTTATATATATTTAACCTGAGGACACACACAGTTATATATATTTAACCTGGGGACACACAGTTATATATATTTAACCTGGGGACACACAGTTATATATATTTAACCTGGGGACACACACACAGTTATATATATTTAACCTGGGGACACAGAGACACAGTTATATATATTTAACCTGGGGACACACACAGTTATATATATTTAACCTGGACACACACACACAGTTATATATATTTAACCTGGGGACACAGTTATATATATTTAACCTGGGGACACAGTTATATATATTTAACCTGAGGACACACACAGTTATATATATTTAACCTGGGGACACACACACAGTTATATATATTTAACCTGGGGACACAGAGACACAGTTATATATATTTAACCTGGGGACACACACAGTTATATATATTTAACCTGGGGACACACAGTTATATATATTTAACCTGGGGACACACAGTTATATATATTTAACCTGGACACACACAGTTATATATATTTTACCTGGGGACACACACAGTTATATATATTTAACCTGGGGACACACAGTTATATATATTTAACCTGGACACACACAGTTATATATATTTAACCTGGACACACACAGTTATATATATTTAACCTGGGGACACACACACAGATATATATATTTAACCTGGGGACACACAGTTATATATATTTAACCTGGACACACACAGTTATATTTAACCTGGGGACACACACACAGTTATATATATTTAACCTGGGGACACACAGTTATATATATTTAACCTGGGGACACACAGTTATATTTAACCTGGGGACACACACACAGTTATATATATTTAACCTGGGGACACACAGTTATATATATTTAACCTGGGGACACACACAGTTATATATATTTAACCTGGGGACACACACAGTTATATATATTTAACCTGGGGACACACAGTTATATATATTTAACCTGGGGACACAGTTATATATATTTAACCTGGGGACACACACAGATATATATATTTAACCTGGGGACACACAGTTATATATATTTAACCTGGACACACACAGTTATATATATTTAACCTGGACACACACAGTTATATATATTTAACCTGGGGGCACACAGTTATATATATTTAACCTGGGGACACAGTTATATATATTTAACCTGAGGACACACAGTTATATATATTTAACCTGGGGACACACACAGTTATATATATTTAACCTGAGGACACACAGTTATATATATTTAACCTGGGGACACACAGTTATATATATTTAACCTGGGGACACACAGTTATATATATTTAACCTGGGGACACACAGTTATATATATTTAACCTGGGGACACACACACAGTTATATATATTTAACCTGAGGACACACAGTTATATATATTTAACCTGGGGACACACAGTTATATATATTTAACCTGGGGACACACAGTTATATATATTTAACCTGGGGACACACAGTTATATATATTTAACCTGGGGACACACAGTTATATATATTTAACCTGGGGACACACAGTTATATTTAACCTGGGGACACACACACAGTTATATATATTTAACCTGGGAACACACAGTTATATATATTTAACCTGGGGACACACACAGATATATATATTTAACCTGGGGACACACACAGATATATATATTTAACCTGGGGACACACAGTTATATATATTTAACCTGGACACACACAGTTATATTTAACCTGGGGACACACACACAGTTATATATATTTAACCTGGGGACACACAGTTATATATATTTAACCTGGGGACACACAGTTATATATATTTAACCTGGACACACACAGTTATATATATTTAACCTGGACACACAGTTATATATATTTAACCTGGGGACACACAGTTATATATATTTAACCTGGGGACACAGAGACAGTTATATATATTTAACCTGGGGACACACAGTTATATATATTTAACCTGGGGACACACACAGTTATATATATTTAACCTGAGGACACACACAGTTATATATATTTAACCTGGGGACACACAGTTATATATATTTAACCTGGGGACACACAGTTATATATATTTAACCTGGGGACACAGAGACAGTTATATATATTTAACCTGGGGACACACACAGTTATATATATTTAACCTGGGGACACACACAGTTATATATATTTAACCTGGGGACACACACAGTTATATATATTTAACCTGGGGACACAGTTATATATATTTAACCTGGGGACACACACAGTTATATATATTTAACCTGGGGACACAGTTATATATATTTAACCTGGGGACACAGTTATATATATTTAACCTGGGGACACACAGTTATATATATTTAACCTGGGGACACACACAGTTATATATATTTAACCTGAGGACACAGATATATATATTTAACCTGGGGACACAGTTATATATATTTAACCTGGGGACACAGGGACACTTCTACATTTGAGTTCTTATCCAGAGACAAGACACATGAACTCTTCCCAGTGAATCTTGCATGGGGGCTGTTCAGTTAAACACGTGTGTTAAGTTGGGATAGAGAGAGTAGAGGTCTCCTTACTCTATGTTCTATTGGCCTTGTGTATCACTGACTACAAACTACCTGCAGTGATACTGGACAGGAAATGGTTCCATATTTATCACTGACTACAAACCACCTGCAGTGATACTGGACAGGAAATGGTTCCATATTTATCACTGACTACAAACCACCTGCCGTGATACTAGACAGGAAATGGTTCCATATTTCTTACTGACTACAAACCACCTGCAGTGATACTAGACAGGAAATGGTTCCATATTTATCACTGACTACAAACCACCTGCAGTGTAACTAGACAGGAAATGGTTCCATATTTCTTACTGACTACAAACCACCTGCAGTGATACTAGACAGGAAATGGTTCCATATTTATCACTGACTACAAACCACCTGCAGTGATACTGGACAGGAAATGGTTCCATATTTCTTACTGACTACAAACCACCTGCAGTGATACTAGACAGGAAATGGTTCCATATTTATCACTGACTACAAACCACCTGCAGTGATACTAGACAGGAAATGGTTCCATATTTATCACTGACTACAAACCACCTGCAGTGTAACTAGACAGGAAATGGTTCCATATTTCTTACTGACTACAAACCACCTGCAGTGATACTAGACAGGAAATGGTTCCATATTTATCACTGACTACAAACCACCTGCAGTGATACTAGACAGGAAATGGTTCCATATTTCTTACTGACTACAAACCACCTGCAGTGTAACTAGACAGGAAATGGTTCCATATTTCTTACTGACTACAAACCACCTGCAGTGATACTAGACAGGAAATGGTTCCATATTTCTTACTGACTACAAACCACCTGCAGTGATACTAGACAGGAAATGGTTCCATATTTATCACTGACTACAAACCACCTGCAGTGATACTGGACAGGAAATGGTTCCATATTTATCACTGACTACAAACCACCTGCAGTGTAACTAGACAGGAAATGGTTCCATATTTATCACTGACTACAAACCACCTGCAGTGTAACTAGACAGGAAATGGTTCCATATTTCTTACTGACTACAAACCACCTGCAGTGATACTAGACAGGAAATGGTTCCATATTTATCACTGACTACAAACCACCTGCAGTGATACTAGACAGGAAATGGTTCCATATTTATCACTGACTACAAACCACCTGCAGTGATACTGGACAGGAAATGGTTCCATATTTATCACTGACTACAAACCACCTGCAGTGTAACTAGACAGGAAATGGTTCCATATTTCTTACTGACTACAAACCACCTGCAGTGATACTAGACAGGAAATGGTTCCATATTTATCACTGACTACAAACCACCTGCAGTGATACTAGACAGGAAATGGTTCCATATTTATCACTGACTACAAACCACCTGCAGTGATACTGGACAGGAAATGCTTCCATATTTAACAACATAATAAACACGATAACGTGATATTGTTTTGACTCATGTTGATCGATGAAACTGTTGTTTCTCAATCTGACTGGTGGGTGTAAGATATGAAACTGGGCCTGTTCAGAAGGGAAACCCAAATGCCCTGCTTCAGGCTGACGCATCAGCTGAGATGGCACCAATTAGACAAGGCTAGGAACAAATCACACCTGCCTGATTGGGTCTATTTTAGCCGACTGAGTCTGCTCACTCATCCTGCTGCCACTTCCTGCTACTATGAACTGGCTTCCTGTTCTGCGTCGGCGCTGCTGTGTAACTAGATGTTATGACCCCAAGCATACTTCCAAAGTTGTGGCAAAATGGCAACAAAGTCAAGGTATTGGAGTGGCCATCACAAAGCCCTGACCTCAATCCTGTAGAAAATGTGTGGGCAGAACTGAAAAAGCATGTGCAAGGAAGCCTACAAACCTGACTCAGTTACACCAGCTCTGTCAGGAGGAATGGGCCAAAATTCACCCAACGTATTGTGGGAAGCTTGTGGAAGGCTACCCGAAACGTTTGACCCAAAAGAAACAATTTAAAGGCAATGCTACCAAATACTAATTGATTGTATGTAAACTTCTGACCCACTGGGAATGTGATGAAAGAAATACAATCTGAAATAAATCATTCTCTCTACTATTATTCAGACATTTCACATTCTTTAAATAAAGTGGTGATCCTAACTGACCTAAAACAGGGATTTTTTTTTACTAGGATTAAAATGTCAGGAATTGTGGAAAAACTGAGTTAAAACGTATTTGGCTAAGGTGTATGTATAAACTTCCTACGTCAACTGTATAAACTGTTGTTTCTCAATCAGACCGTCAGTTCGTATTGTACTCTGTTTGAGGCTGACGCAGAGAGACTAGCTGTGGAGGGGAGTCACCAGTTTCCTGTTTTACTCCTGAGTTTCTGGTGGCCGCATAGGCAAGTCCGGACAGGGCATATGGCACCTCTCACACGGGCTCACTACACGCTCCAGGGTTTCTGTTAGCCCATAAGGCACCTCTCACACGGGCTCACCACCACACGCTCCAGAGTTTCCGTTAGCCCATAAGGCACCTCTCACACGGGCTCACCACCACACACTCCAGGGTTTCCGTTAGCCCACAAGGCACCTCTCACACAGGCTCACCACCACACGCTCCAGGGTTTCCGTTAGCCCATAGGGCACCTCTCACACAGGCTCACCACCACACACTCCAGGGTTTCCGTTAGCCCATAAGGCACCTCTCACACGGGCTCACCACCACACACTCCAGGGTTTCCGTTAGCCCACAAGGCACCTCTCACACAGGCTCACCACCACACGCTCCAGGGTTTCCGTTAGCCCATAAGGCACCTCTCACACAGGCTCACCACCACACGCTCCAGGGTTTCCGTTAGCCCATAAGGCACCTCTCACACGGGCTCACCACCACACACTCCAGGGTTTCCGTTAGCCCATAAGGCACCTCTCACACGGGCTCACCACCACACGCTCCAGGGTTTCCGTTAGCCCATAAGGCACCTCTCACACGGGCTCACCACCACACGCTCCAGGGTTTCCGTTAGCCCACATCTAATTAGCGCTGGCAAATTGCCTGGTAGAAGAAAGAAAAATCCTGTTTAATGTTTTAATTTATGACCTTTTACATTTTAGTAATTTACAGTGCATTCGGAAAGTATTCAGGCCCCTGGACTTTTCCCACATTTTGTTACGTCAATCTACACATAATACCCCGTAATGATTAAGCAAGAACATGTGTTGACATTTTGGCAAATTTCTTTCTTTAAAAAAAAAAAAAATGTAATCACATTTACATAAGTATTCAGACCCTTAACTCAGTACTTTGTTGAAGCACCTTTGGCAGCGATTACAGCCTCGAGTCTTCTTGGGTAATGATGCTACATGCTTGGCACAGCTGTATTTGGGGAGTTTCTCTCATTCTTCTCTGCAGATCCTCTGAAGCTCTGTCAGGTTAGATGGCGAGTGTCACTGCACAGCTATTTTCAGGTCTCTCCAGAGATGTTTGATCAGGTTCAAGTCCGGGCTCTGGCTGGACCACTCAAGGACATTCAGAGACTTGTCCTGAAGCCACTCCTGCGTTGTCTTGGCTGTGTGCTTAAGATCATTGTCCTGTTGGAAGGTGAACCTTCGCCCCAGTCTGAGGTCCTGAGCGCTCTGGAGAAGGTTTTCATCAAGGATCTCTCTGTGCTCTGTTTATCTTTCCCTCGATCCTGACTAGTCTCCAGGTCCCTGCCAATGAAAAACATCCCCCTCAACCACCATGATTCACTGTAGGGACGGTGCCAAGTTTCCTCCAGGCGTGACGCTTGGCATTCAGGCCAAAGAGTTTCATCTTGGTTTCATCAGACCAGAGAATCTTGTTTCTCATGGTCTGAGGGTCCTTTAGGGGCCTTTTGGCAAACTCCAAGCGGGCTGTCATGTGCCTTTTACTGAGGAGTGGCTTCCGTTTGGCCACTTTACCATAAAGGCCTAATTGGCGGAGGGCTGCAGAGACAGTCTTGGTGGATCCAAACATCTTCCATTAAAAATGATGGAGGCCACGGCGTTCTTCGGGACCTTTAATGCTGCCAAACTTTTTTGTTACCCTTCCCCAGATCTGTGCCTCGACACAATCCTGTCTCGGAGCTCTACAGACAATTCCTTCGACCTCTTGGCTTGATTTTGCTCTGACATGCACCTGTCAACTGTGGGACCTTATATAGACAGGTGTGTGCCTTTCCAAATCATGTCCAATCTTATTGAATTTACCACAGGTGGACTCCAATCAAGTTGTAGAAACACCTCAAGGATGATCAATGGAAACAGGATGCACCTGAGCTCAATGTCAGGTCTCATAGCAAAGGGTCTGAATACTTTTTTTTTAGTTATTTTTAATACATTTGCAAAAATGGCTAAAAAACCTGTTCCCACTTCGTCAATATGGGGTATTGTGTGTTGTATTGTATGGTGTGTAGATTGGCGGCGGGGTATCCTAGTGGTTAGAGCGTTGGACTAGTAACCGAAAGGTCGCAAGTTCGAATCCCTGAGCTGACAAGGTACACATCTGTCGTTAACCCACTGTTCCTAGACCAGTTAACCCACTGTTCCTAGACCAGTTAACCCACTGTTCCTAGACCAGTTAACCCACTGTTCCTAGACCAGTTAACCCCACTGTTCCTAGACCAGTTAACCCACTGTTCCTAGACCAGTTAACCCACTGTTCCTAGACCAGTTAACCCACTGTTCCTAGACCAGTTAACCCACTGTTCCTAGACCAGTTAACCCCACTGTTCCTAGACCAGTTAACCCACTGTTCCTAGACCAGTTAACCCCACTGTTCCTAGACCAGTTAACCACCTGTTCCTAGGGCCGTCATTGTAAATTAGAATTTGTTCTTAAACTGACTGGCCTAGTTAAATAAAGGTTAAAAAAAATAAGATTGACGAGGTAAAAAAAATATTTTTTTAATCAATTTTAGAATTAGACTGAACAGGAAACAAAAGGTGCAAAAAGAAATCAAGGGGTCTGAAAACTTTCCAGAGGTGTAGAAGACTTACGGTGAAGTGCCTTGCTCTAGGGCACAGTGGTAGATGTTCCACGTGGTCAGGGATTCGAACCAGTGGCATTTCTCTAGTGTTACTGTAACACGGTAATAAACCATTGACTTACTGGAGCTATTAAGGTGAAGTGCCTTGCTCTAGGGCACAGTGGCAGATGTTCCACGTGGTCAGGGATTCGAACCAGTGGCATTTCTCTAGTGTTACTGTAACACGGTAATAAACCATTGACTTACGGGAGCTATTAAAGGTGAAGTGCCTTGCTCAAGGGCACAGTGGCAGATGTTTCACGTGGTCAGGGATTCGAACCAGTGGCATTAACACGGTAATAAACCATTGACTTACGGGAGCTATTAAAGGTGAAGTGCCTTGCTCTAGGGCACAGTGGCAGATGTTCCACGTG
The DNA here is from genome assembly GCF_013265735.2 of Oncorhynchus mykiss. NCBI lineage: Eukaryota > Metazoa > Chordata > Actinopteri > Salmoniformes > Salmonidae > Oncorhynchus > Oncorhynchus mykiss. The sequence goes on along the minus strand of NW_023493665.1, from coordinate 1,266,174 downwards.
GTCAGGGATTCGAACCAGTGGCATTTCTCTAGTGTTACTGTAACACGGTAATAAACCATTGTGTCTGTCCGCCAAGCCTTTCTCTAGTGTTACTGTATCAATACTGGGCCATAATGTCGAACCACCATAGAAGAAGTCTGTCTGTTTGTGGCATAGTGAAAAGGCAGGTGAAAAGGCAGGTGTTGGCCTGCGGGGAAGGAGAATACTTCCACTGAAAACCACATCACTGTTGCTTAATACACTGGAATTATTACCAAATCATATCAGTGTTGGAGTTGGACACCTCTGACATTAGAGACCCAGTATATAATGTGTTCTGTTGGGGGTTCTGGAGGACTGGAACCACTGACACTAGAGACCCAGTATATAATGTGTTCTGTTGGGGGTTCTGGAGGACTGGAACCACTGACACTAGAGACCCAGTATATAATGTGTTCTGTTAGGGGTTCTGGAGGACTAGAACCACTGACATTAGAGACCCAGTATATAATGGGTTCTGTTAGGGGTTCTGGAGGACTAGAACCACTGGCATTAGAGACCCAGTATATAATGTGTTCTGTTGGGGGTTCTGGAGGACTGGAACCACTGACATTAGAGACCCAGTATATAATGTGTTCTGTTGGGGGTTCTGGAGGACTGGAACCACTGATATTAGAGACCCAGTATATAATGTGTTCTGTTAGGGGTTCTGGAGGACTGGAACCACTGACATTAGAGACCCAGTATATAATGTGTTCTGTTGGGGGTTCTGGAGGACTGGAACCACTGACATTAGAGACCCAGTATATAATGTGTTCTGTTGGGGGTTCTGGAGGACTGGAACCTCTGACACTAGAGACCCGGTATATAATGGGTTCTGTTAGGGGTTCTGGAGGACTGGAACCACTGACATTAGAGACCCAGTATATAATGTGTTCTGTTGGGGGTTCTGGAACCACTGACATTAGAGACCCAGTATATAATGTGTTCTGTTAGGGGTTCTGGAGGACTGGAACCACTGACATTAGAGACCCAGTATATAATGTGTTCTGTTGGGGGTTCTGGAACCACTGACATTAGAGACCCAGTATATAATGTGTTCTGTTAGGGGTTCTGGAGGACTGGAACCTCTGACACTAGAGACCCAGTATATAATGTGTTCTGTTGGGTGTTCTAGAGGACTGGAACCACTGACATTAGAGACCCAGTATATAATGTGTTCTGTTGGGGGTTCTGGAGGACTGGAACCTCTGACACTAGAGACCCGATATATAATGTGTTCTGTTGGGGGTTCTGGAGGACTGGAACCACTGACACTAGAGACCCGATATATAATGTGTTCTGTTAGGGGTTCTGGAGGACTGGAACCACTGACAGAGACCCAGTATATAATGGGTTCTGTTGGGGGTTCTGGAGGACTGGAACCACTGACATTAGAGACCCAGTATATAATGTGTTCTGTTGGGGGTTCTGGAACCACTGACATTAGAGACCCAGTATATAATGTGTTCTGTTGGGGGTTCTGGAACCACTGACACTAGAGACCCAGTATATAATGGGTTCTGTTAGGGGTTCTGGAGGACTGGAACCACTGACATTAGAGACCCAGTATATAATGGGTTCTGTTAGGGGTTCTGGAGGACTGGAACCACTGACATTAGAGACCCAGTATATAATGGGTTCTGGAGGACTGGAACCACTGACACTAGAGACCCGGTATGGTGCCAGCATGTACAGAAATGTGTTGACACCATAGATATCAAACATGTCCTTATCTTTCCTTATCCCAGAATAGCGGGATGTCGTACATCGTGTGATAGGGGGGCTGGGCTGCTGGCGCAGCATCTGTCGTTGTTGGCCCCACAACAAGTGCCTGCTGCCTGGGTGAATGGGAGCCGTGAGGGGGGGGTGGTCGAAGGGACTGGGAGCTCCATGCCCCCAGCAGAACAACAGGGGGACGGCCAGCTGCTGTACAGGACCTACAGGAATGTACGGAGGAATGTGTGGCACGCAGCACTGGGACTAGCTCAGTGACAGTCCTACATCCCTCTGAGATCACTACTGCTCTGCTGGGGAGGAGGACTAGGGAAACCAGGCCTGAGATACAGTAGCTGGGACCTAAATACTGCCATTAGGATCTACAACAACCAGGGATAAATATGTCATTGATCTACACGGGGGGTGGGGGTCTTCACACTCAAAAAGTCTAATAAAACATTGGGATTTGAACTCTGACCATTACTGTTACCGTGACGTCCATAGTTACCGTGACACCCATCACACTGACCATTACTGTTACCGTGACACCCATCACACTGACCATTACTGTTACCGTGACACCCATCACACTGACCATTACTGTTACCGTGACACCCATCACACTGACCATTACTGTTACCGTGACACCCATCACACTGACCATTACTGTTACCGTGACGTCCATAGTTACCGTGACACCCATCACACTGACCATTACTGTTACCGTGACGTCCATAGTTACCGTGACACCCATCACACTGACCATTACTGTTACCGTGACGTCCATAGTTACTGTGACACCCATCACACTGACCATTACTGTTACCGTGACGTCCATAGTTACCGTGACACCCATCACACTGACCATTACTGTTACCGTGACGCCCATAGTTACCGTGACACCCATCACACTGACCATTACTGTTACCGTGACGTCCATAGTTACCGTGACACCCATCACACTGACCATTACTGTTACCGTGACGTCCATAGTTACCGTGACACCCATCACACTGACCATTACTGTTACTGTGACGCCCATAGTTACCGTGACACCCATCACACTGACCATTACTGTTACCGTGACGTCCATAGTTACCGTGACACCCATCACACTGACCATTACTGTTACCGTGACGTCCATAGTTACCGTGACACCCATCACACTGACCATTACTGTTACCGTGACGTCCATAGTTACCGTGACACCCATCACACTGACCATTACTGTTACCGTGACGCCCATAGTTACCGTGACACCCATCACACTGACCATTACTGTTACCGTGACGCCCATAGTTACCGTGACACCCATCACACTGACCATTACTGTTACCGTGACGCCCATAGTTACCGTGACACCCATCACACTGACCATTACTGTTACCGTGACGCCCATAGTTACCGTGACACCCATCACACTGACCATTACTGTTACCGTGACACCCATCACACTGACCATTACTGTTACCGTGACACCCATCACACTGACCATTACTGTTACCGTGACACCCATCACTGACCATTACTGTTACCGTGACACCCATCACACTGACCATTACTGTTACCGTGACGTCCATAGTTACCGTGACACCCATCACACTGACCATTACTGTTACCGTGACGTCCAGTTACCGTGACACCCATCACACTGACCATTACTGTTACCGTGACGCCCATAGTTACCGTGACACCCATCACACTGACCATTACTGTTACCGTGACGCCCATAGTTACCGTGACACCCATCACACTGACCATTGCTGTTACTATGACACCCATCCTTGTCAAAGTCTATCAACGGCAGCTTGACATGTAGAGAAGACAGAATGTATATATCATTATTCGTGGGTCACTATGTGGACACATGATGTCAACAGGAAGAGGACCGTTGTACGAGGAGCTCCCCCAGGCTACAGGGATGAAATGTGACTGGAGCAGTTTCAGGAGACCTGTGAAGGAGACCTCTGAAGGAGACCTGTGAAGGAGACCTGTGAAGGAGACCTCTGAACACTGTCACCACCGATAAATCCACTGCTCTTAAACGCAAGTAAAACTAAACCGATCACTGCCCGTTACCTGCTCGCCCATCCAGCATCACCACTCTGGACGGTTCTGACTTAGAATATGTGGACAACTACAAATACCTGGGTGTCGGGTTAGACTGCAAACTCTCCTTCCAGACTCACATTAAGCATCTCCAATCCAAAGTTAAATCTAGAATCGGCTTCCTATATCGCAACAAAGCCTCCTTCACTCATGCTGCCAAACATACCCTCGTAAAACTGACCATCCTACCGATCCTTGACTTCGGTGATGTCATTTACAAAATAGCCTCCAACACTCTACTCAACAAACTGGATGCAGTCTATCACAGTGCCATCCGTTTTGTCACCAAAGCCCCATACACTACCCATCACTGCGACCTGTACGCTCTCGTTGGTTGGCCCTCGCTTCATACTCGTCGCCAAACCCACTGGCTCCAGGTCATCTACAAGACCCTTCTAGGTAAAGCCCTGCCTTATCTCAGCTCACTGGTCACCTTAGCAGCACCCACTCGTAGCACGCGCTCCAGCAGGTATATCTCACTGGTCACCCCCAAAGCCAATTCCTCCTTTGGTCGTCTTTCCTTCCAGTTCTCTGCTGTCAATGACTGGAACGAACTGCAAAAATCACTGAAGCTGGAGACTCATATCTCCCTCACTAGCTTTAAGCACCAACTGTCAGAGCAGCTCACAGATTACTGCACCTGTACATAGCCCATCTATAATTTAGCCCAAACAACTACCTCTCCCCCTACTGTATTTATTTATTTTGCTCATTTGCACCTCATTATTTCTATCTCTACCTTACACATTCTTCCACTGCAAATCTACCATTCCAGTGTTTTACTTGCTATATTGTATTTACTTTGCCACCATGGCCTCTTTTGCCTTTACCTCCCTTATCTCACCTCATTTGCTCACATTGTATATAGACTTGTTTATACTGTATTATAGACTGTATGTTTGTTTTACTCCATGTGTAACTCTGTGTTGTTGTATGTGTCGAACTGCTTTGCTTTATCTTGGTCAGGGTCGCAATTGTAAATGAGAACTTGTTTTCAACTAGCCTACCTGGTTAAACAAAGGTGAAATATATATATATATATTTTTTTTAAGTACTGGATATTACACTGGAGAAACCAACAAACAACATCTATATATTGTATGCCTGACCCTGTCAAAGCTTAGGGTTAAAAACATCTAAAAAAAACTGTGAGCCAAAACCCAAAGATGTTACCGAACATTGTGAAACTAACTTCCTCGTAAATCATACATGTTATTCACCTTCAAGCTGTAGCTAAACGTTTGTTCATAGTGAAGCTGTAGCTAGACGTTTGTTCATAGTGAAGCTGTAGCTAAACGTTTGTTCATAGTGAAGCTGTAGCTAGACGTTTGTTCATAGTGAAGCTGTAGCTAGACGTTTGATCATAGTGAAGCTGTAGCTAGACGTTTGTTCATAGTGAAGCTGTAGCTAAACGTTTGATCATAGTGAAGCTGTAGCTAGTTTGTTCATAGTGAAGCTGTAGCTAAACGTTTGTTCATAGTGAAGCTGTAGCTAAACGTTTGTTCAGTGAAGCTGTAGCTAAACGTTTGTTCAGTGAAGCTGTAGCTAAACGTTTGTTCATAGTGAAGCTGTAGCTAAACGTTTGTTCATAGTGAAGCTGTAGGTAAACGTTTGTTCAGTGAAGCTGTAGCTAAACGTTTGTTCAGTGAAGCTGTAGCTAAACGTTTGTTCAGTGAAGCTGTAGCTAAACGTTTGTTCACAGTGAAGCTGTAGCTAAACGTTTGTTCATAGTGAAGCTGTAGCTAGATGTTTGTTCATAGTGAAGCTGTAGCTAAACGTTTGTTCATAGTGAAGCTGTAGCTAGACGTTTGTTCAGTGAAGCTGTAGCTAAACGTTTGTTCATAGTGAAGCTGTAGCTAGACGTTTGTTCATAACGAGGCTGTGACGCCAGTTGACTGACTGTACTTCCATATGAACACCCTTTAATTAAACATAATTAACCACTCAGTCAGTCAGCCAGCCAGTCAACCAGCCAGTCAGTCAACCAGCCAGTCAGTCAACCAGTCAGTCAGTCAGTCAGCCAGCCAGTCAACCAGCCAGTCAGTCAGTCAGTCAACCAGCCAGTCAGTCAACCAGCCAGCCAGTCAACCAGCCACTCAGTCAGTCAACCAGCCAGTCAGTCAGTCAACCAGCCAGTCAGTCAGTCAGTCAGTCAGTCAACCAGTCAGTCAGTCAACCAGTCAGTCAGTCAACCAGTCAGTCAGTCAGTCAGTCAACCAGTCAGTCAGTCAACCAGCCAGTCAGTCAACCAACCAGTCAGTCAGTCAACCAGCCAGCCAGTCAGTCAACCAGCCAGTCACTCAGTCAACCAGTCAGTCAGTCAACCAGCCAGTCAGTCAGTCAACCAGTCAGTCAGTCAACCAGCCAGTCAGTCAACCAGCCAGCCAACCAGCCAGTCAGTCAGTCAGCCAGTCAGTCAGTCAACCAGTCAGTCAGTCAGTCAACCATCCAGTCAGTCAGCCAGCCAGCCAGTCAGTCAACCAGTCAGTCAACCAGTCAGTCAACCAGTCAGTCAGCCAGCCAGCCAGCCAACCAGTCGGAGAAAGCACAACACAACTAGGTGTTCTCCCCACCCAACATGTAAAGGTCAAGCTGATAATCATGACACCCATGATGTCGAGACAGACATCTCAGTGGAATCCAGTCAGACGAGTTATTACGTACATAATGATACACCTTTGAGGTGCTACCTAGTTATGTCCTCAGGAAGGAACAAACATGTTAACAGGGTATCATAAAAGTAGCTTTAGTAACTTATACTAACCTGAACTAAAATATAACCTAATATAAATATAAACATGGACTCTGTACCGGTACTGCCTGTATATAGTTACTGCCTGTATATAGTTACTGCCTGTATATAGTTACTGCCTGTATATAGTTACTGCCTGTATATAGTTACTGCCTGTATATAGTTACTGCCTGTATATAGTTACTGCCTGTATATAGTTACTGCCTGTATATAGGTACTGCCTGTATATAGTTACTGCCTGTATATAGTTACTGCCTGTATATAGGTACTGCCTGTATATAGTTACTGCCTGTATATAGTTACTGCCTGTATATAGTTACTGCCTGTATATAGGTACTGCCTGTATATAGTTACTGCCTGTATATAGGTACTGCCTGTATATAGTTACTGCCTGTATATAGTTACTGCCTGTATATAGGTACTGCCTGTATATAGTTACTGCCTGTATATAGTTACTGCCTGTATATAGTTACTGCCTGTATATAGGTACTGCCTGTATATAGTTACTGCCTGTATATAGTTACTGCCTGTATATAGGTACTGCCTGTATATAGTTACTGCCTGTATATAGTTACTGCCTCCTGTATATAGTTACTGCCTGTATATAGTTACTGCCTGTATATAGGTACTGCCTGTATATAGTTACTGCCTGTATATAGGTACTGCCTGTATATAGTTACTGCCTGTATATAGTTACTGCCTGTATATAGTTACTGCCTGTATATAGGTACTGCCTGTATATAGGTACTGCCTGTATATAGGTACTGCCTGTATATAGTTACTGCCTGTATATAGTTACTGCCTGTATATAGTTACTGCCTGTATATAGTTACTGCCTGTATATAGGTTCTGCCTGTATATAGTTACTGCCTGTATATAGTTACTGCCTGTATATAGGTACTGCCTGTATATAGTTACTGCTTGTATATAGGTACTGCCTGTATATAGTTACTGCCTGTATATAGGTACTGCCTGTATATAGTTACTGCCTGTATATAGGTACTGCCTGTATATGGTTACTGCCTGTATATAGGTACTGCCTGTATATAGTTACTGCCTGTATATAGGTACTGCCTGTATATAGTTACTGCCTGTATATAGGTACTGCCTGTATATAGTTACTGCCTGTATATAGGTACTGCCTGTATATAGTTACTGCCTGTATATAGTTACTGCCTGTATATAAGTACTGCCTGTATATAGTTACTGCCTGTATATAGTTACTGCCTGTATATAGTTACTGCCTGTATATAGTTACTGCCTGTATATAGTTACTGCCTGTATATAGGTACTGCCTGTATATAGGTACTGCCTGTATATAGTTACTGCCTGTATATAGTTACTAGCTGTATATAGTTACTGCCTGTATATAGTTACTGCCTGTATATAGTTACTGCCTGTATATAGTTACTGCTGCCTGTATATAGTTACTGCCTGTATATAGTTACTGCCTGTATATTGTTACTGCCTGTATATAGTTACTGCCTGTATATAGTTACTGCCTGTATATTGTTACTGCCTGTATATAGTTACTGCCTGTATATAGTTACTGCCTGTATATAGTTACTGCCTGTATATTGTTACTGCCTGTATATAGTTACTGCCTGTATATAGTTACTGCCTGTATATTGTTACTGCCTGTATATAGTTACTGCCTGTATATAGTTACTGCCTGTATATAGGTACTGCCTGTATATAGTTACTGCCTGTATATAGGTACTGCCTGTATATAGGTACTGCCTGTATATAGTTACTGCCTGTATATAGTTACTGCCTGTATATTGTTACTGCCTGTATATAGTTACTGCCTGTATATAGTTACTGCTGCCTGTATATAGTTACTGCCTGTATATAGTTACTGCCTGTATATAGTTACTGCCTGTATATAGTTACTGCCTGTATATAGTTACTGCCTGTATATAGGTACTGCCTGTATATAGGTACTGCCTGTATATAGTTACTGCCTGTATATAGTTACTAGCTGTATATAGTTACTGCCTGTATATAGTTACTGCCTGTATATAGTTACTGCCTGTATATAGTTACTGCCTGTATATAGTTACTGCCTGTATATAGTTACTACCTGTATATAGTTACTGCCTGTATATAGTTACTGCCTGTATATAGGTACTGCCTGTATATAGGTACTGCCTGTATATAGTTACTGCCTGTATATAGTTACTGCCTGTATATAGGTACTGCCTGTATATAGTTACTGCATGTATATAGTTACTAGCTGTATAAAGTTACTGCCTGTATATAGTTACTGCCTGTATATAGTTACTGCCTGTATATAGTTACTGCTGCCTGTATATAGTTACTGCCTGTATATTGTTACTGCCTGTATATTGTTACTGCCTGTATATAGTTACTGCCTGTATATAGTTACTGCCTGTATATTGTTACTGCCTGTATATAGTTACTGCCTGTATATAGTTACTGCCTGTATATAGATACTGCCTGTATATAGTTACTGCCTGTATATAGGTACTGCCTGTATATAGGTACTGCCTGTATATAGTTACTGCCTGTATATAGTTACTGCCTGTATATAGTCTGGCTATTGTTATTGTCCTGCTGCCATAACTACTTGTTACTTGGATTTCTTACTCGTATTCATATTTTTGAAACAGCATTGAGGTCTACTACACCTGTTGTATTCAGCATTTCACTCTGAGGTCTACTACACCTGTTGTATTCAGCATTTCACTCTGAGGTCTACTACACCTGTTGTATTCAGCATTTCACTGTGAGGTCTACTACACCTGTTGTATTCAGCATTTCACTGTGAGGTCTACTACACCTGTTGTATTCAGCATTTCACTCTGAGGTCTACTACACCTGTTGTATTCAGCATTTCACTGTGAGGTCTACTACACCTGTTGTATTCAGCATTTCACTGTAAGGTCTACTACACCTGTTGTATTCAGCATTTCACTGTGAGGTCTACTACACCTGTTGTATTCAGCATTTCACTGTGAGGTCTACTACACCTGTTGTATTCAGCATTTCACTGTAAGGTCTACTACACCTGTTGTATTCAGCATTTCACTGTGAGGTCTACTACACCTGTTGTATTCAGCATTTCACTGTGAGGTCTACTACACCTGTTGTATTCAGCATTTCACTGTGAGGTCTACTACACCTGTTGTATTCAGCATTTCACTGTAAGGTCTACTACACCTGTTGTATTCAGCATTTCACTGTGAGGTCTACTACACCTGTTGTATTCAGCATTTCACTGTAAGGTCTACTACACCTGTTGTATTCAGCATTTCACTGTGTGGTCTACTACACCTGTTGTATTCAGCATTTCACTGTGTGGTCTACTACACCTGTTGTATTCAGCATTTCACTGTGTGGTCTACTACACCTGTTGTATTCAGCATTTCACTGTGTGGTCTACTACACCTGTTGTATTCAGCATTTCACTGTAAGGTCTACTACACCTGTTGTATTCAGCATTTCACTGTAAGGTCTACTACACCTGTTGTATTCAGAATTTCACTGTAAGGTCTACTACACCTGTTGTATTCAGCATTTCACTGTGAGGTCTACTAAACCTGTTGTATTCAGCATTTCACTGTAAGGTCTACTACACCTGTTGTATTCAGCATTTCACTGTGAGGTCTACTACACCTGTTGTATTCAGCATTTCACTGTGAGGTCTACTACACCTGTTGTATTCAGCATTTCACTGTGAGGTCTACTACACCTGTTGTATTCAGCATTTCACTGTAAGGTCTACTACACCTGTTGTATTCAGCATTTCACTGTGAGGTCTACTACACCTGTTGTATTCAGCATTTCACTGGAAGGTCTACTACACCTGTTGTATTCAGCATTTCACTGTAAGGTCTACTACACCTGTTGTATTCAGCATTTCACTGTGAGGTCTACTACACCTGTTGTATTCAGCATTTCACTGTGAGGTCTACTACACCTGTTGTATTCAGCATTTCACTGTAAGGTCTACTACACCTGTTGTATTCAGCATTTCACTGTAAGGTCTACTACACCTGTTGTATTCAGCATTTCACTGTGAGGTCTACTACACCTGTTGTATTCAGCATTTCACTGTGAGGTCTACTACACCTGTTGTATTCAGCATTTCACTGTAAGGTCTACTACACCTGTTGTATTCAGCATTTCACTGTGAGGTCTACTACACCTGTTGTATTCAGCATTTCACTGTAAGGTCTACTACACCTGTTGTATTCAGCATTTCACTGAGAGGTCTACTACACCTGTTGTATTCAGCATTTCACTGTAAGGTCTACTACACCTGTTGTATTCAGCATTTCACTGTAAGGTCTACCTACACCTGTTGTATTCAGCATTTCACTGTGAGGTCTACTACACCTGTTGTATTCAGCATTTCACTGTAAGGTCTACTACACCTGTTGTATTCAGCATTTCACTGTAAGGTCTACTACACCTGTTGTATTCAGCATTTCACTGTGAGGTCTACTACACCTGTTGTATTCAGCATTTCACTGTGAGGTCTACTACACCTGTTGTATTCAGCATTTCACTGTAAGGTCTACTACACCTGTTGTATTCAGCATTTCACTGTGAGGTCTACTACACCTGTTGTATTCAGCATTTCACTGTGAGGTCTACTACACCTGTTGTATTCAGCATTTCACTGTGAGGTCTACTACACCTGTTGTATTCAGCATTTCACTGTAAGGTCTACTACACCTGTTGTATTCAGCATTTCACTGTGAGGTCTACTACACCTGTTGTATTCAGCATTTCACTGTAAGGTCTACTACACCTGTTGTATTCAGCATTTCACTGTGTGGTCTACTACACCTGTTGTATTCAGCATTTCACTGTGTGGTCTACTACACCTGTTGTATTCAGCATTTCACTGTGTGGTCTACTACACCTGTTGTATTCAGCATTTCACTGTGTGGTCTACTACACCTGTTGTATTCAGCATTTCACTGTAAGGTCTACTACACCTGTTGTATTCAGCATTTCACTGTAAGGTCTACTACACCTGTTGTATTCAGAATTTCACTGTAAGGTCTACTACACCTGTTGTATTCAGCATTTCACTGTGAGGTCTACTACACCTGTTGTATTCAGCATTTCACTGTAAGGTCTACTACACCTGTTGTATTCAGCATTTCACTGTGAGGTCTACTACACCTGTTGTATTCAGCATTTCACTGTGAGGTCTACTACACCTGTTGTATTCAGCATTTCACTGTGAGGTCTACTACACCTGTTGTATTCAGCATTTCACTGTAAGGTCTACTACACCTGTTGTATTCAGCATTTCACTGTGAGGTCTACTACACCTGTTGTATTCAGCATTTCACTGGAAGGTCTACTACACCTGTTGTATTCAGCATTTCACTGTAAGGTCTACTACACCTGTTGTATTCAGCATTTCACTGTGAGGTCTACTACACCTGTTGTATTCAGCATTTCACTGTGAGGTCTACTACACCTGTTGTATTCAGCATTTCACTGTAAGGTCTACTACACCTGTTGTATTCAGCATTTCACTGTAAGGTCTACTACACCTGTTGTATTCAGCATTTCACTGTGAGGTCTACTACACCTGTTGTATTCAGCATTTCACTGTGAGGTCTACTACACCTGTTGTATTCAGCATTTCACTGTAAGGTCTACTACACCTGTTGTATTCAGCATTTCACTGTGAGGTCTACTACACCTGTTGTATTCAGCATTTCACTGTGAGGTCTACTACACCTGTTGTATTCAGCATTTCACTGTGAGGTCTACTACACCTGTTGTATTCAGCATTTCACTGTGAGGTCTACTACACCTGTTGTATTCAGCATTTCACTGTAAGGTCTACTACACCTGTTGTATTCAGCATTTCACTGTGAGGTCTACTACACCTGTTGTATTCAGCATTTCACTGTAAGGTCTACTACACCTGTTGTATTCAGCATTTCACTGTAAGGTCTACTACACCTGTTGTATTCAGCATTTCACTGTGAGGTCTACTACACCTGTTGTATTCAGCATTTCACTGTAAGGTCTACTACACCTGTTGTATTCAGCATTTCACTGTAAGGTCTACTACACCTGTTGTATTCAGCATTTCACTGTAAGGTCTACTACACCTGTTGTATTCAGCATTTCACTGTGAGGTCTACTACACCTGTTGTATTCAGCATTTCACTGTAAGGTCTACTACACCTGTTGTATTCAGCATTTAACTGTAAGGTCTACCTACACCTGTTGTATTCAGCATTTCACTGTGAGGTCTACCTACACCTGTTGTATTCAGCATTTCACTGTAAGGTCTACTACACCTGTTGTATTCAGCATTTCACTGTAAGGTCTACTACACCTGTTGTATTCAGCATTTCACTGTAAGGTCTACTACACCTGTTGTATTCAGCATTTAACTGTAAGGTCTACCTACACCTGTTGTATTCAGCATTTCACTGTAAGGTCTACTACACCTGTTGTATTCAGCATTTCACTGTAAGGTCTACTACACCTGTTGTATTCAGCATTTTACTGTAAGGTCTACCTACACCTGTTGTATTCAGCATTTCACTGTGAGGTCTACCTACACCTGTTGTATTCAGCATTTCACTGTGAGGTCTACTACACCTGTTGTATTCAGCATTTCACTGTGAGGTCTACTACACCTGTTGTATTCAGCATTTCACTGTAAGGTCTACTACACCTGTTGTATTCAGCATTTCACTGTGAGGTCTACTACACCTGTTGTATTCAGCATTTCACTGTAAGGTCTACTACACCTGTTGTATTCAGCATTTCACTGTGTGGTCTACTACACCTGTTGTATTCAGCATTTCACTGTGAGGTCTACTACACCTGTTGTATTCAGCATTTCACTGTAAGGTCTACTACACCTGTTGTATTCAGCATTTCACTGTAAGGTCTACTACACCTGTTGTATTCAGCATTTCACTGTAAGGTCTACTACACCTGTTGTATTCAGCATTTCACTGTAAGGTCTACTACACCTGTTGTATTCAGCATTTCACTGTGAGGGCTACTACACCTGTTGTATTCAGCATTTCACTGTGATGTCTACTACACCTGTTGTATTCAGCATTTCACTGTGAGGTCTACTACACCTGTTGTATTCAGCATTTCACTGTGAGGGCTACTACACCTGTTGTATTCAGCATTTCACTGTGAGGTCTACTACACCTGTTGTATTCAGCATTTCACTGTAAGGTCTACTACACCTGTTGTATTCAGCATTTCACTGTAAGGTCTACTACACCTGTTGTATTCAGCATTTCACTGTGAGGTCTACTACACCTGTTGTATTCAGCATTTCACTATAAGGTCTACTACACCTGTTGTATTCAGCATTTCACTGTAAGGTCTACTACACCTGTTGTATTCAGCATTTCACTGTAAGGTCTACTACACCTGTTGTATTCAGCATTTCACTGTGAGGTCTACTACACCTGTTGTATTCAGCATTTCACTGTAAGGTCTACTACACCTGTTGTATTCAGCATTTAACTGTAAGGTCTACCTACACCTGTTGTATTCAGCATTTCACTGTGAGGTCTACCTACACCTGTTGTATTCAGCATTTCACTGTAAAGTCTACCTACACCTGTTGTATTCAGCATTTCACTGTAAGGTCTACTACACCTGTTGTATTCAGCATTTCACTGTGAGGTCTACTACACCTGTTGTATTCAGCATTTCACTGTAAGGTCTACTACACCTGTTGTATTCAGCATTTCACTGTGAGGTCTACTACACCTGTTGTATTCAGCATTTTACTGTAAGGTCTACCTACACCTGTTGTATTCAGCATTTCACTGTGAGGTCTACCTACACCTGTTGTATTCAGCATTTCACTGTAAAGTCTACCTACACCTGTTGTATTCAGCATTTCACTGTAAGGTCTACTACACCTGTTGTATTCAGCATTTCACTGTGAGGTCTACTACACCTGTTGTACAGCATTTCACTGTAAGGTCTACTACACCTGTTGTATTCAGCATTTCACTGTAAGGTCTACTACACCTGTTGTATTCAGCATTTCACTGTAAGGTCTACCTACACCTGTTGTATTCAGCATTTAACTGTAAGGTCTACTACACCTGTTGTATTCAGCATTTCACTGTAAGGTCTACTACACCTGTTGTATTCAGCATTTCACTGTAAGGTCTACTACACCTGTTGTATTCAGCATTTCACTGTAAGGTCTACTACACCTGTTGTATTCAGCATTTCACTGTAAGGTCTACTACACCTGTTGTATTCAGCATTTCACTGTGAGGTCTACTACACCTGTTGTATTCAGCATTTCACTGTAAGGTCTACTACACCTGTTGTATTCAGCATTTAACTGTAAGGTCTACCTACACCTGTTGTATTCAGCATTTCACTGTGAGGTCTACCTACACCTGTTGTATTCAGCATTTCACTGTAAGGTCTACTACACCTGTTGTATTCAGCATTTCACTGTGAGGTCTACTACACCTG
Organism: Oncorhynchus mykiss; assembly: GCF_013265735.2. Classification (NCBI taxonomy): domain Eukaryota; kingdom Metazoa; phylum Chordata; class Actinopteri; order Salmoniformes; family Salmonidae; genus Oncorhynchus; species Oncorhynchus mykiss. Next base: position 1,251,095 of record NW_023493665.1, on the reverse strand, counting down.
TTGTATTCAGCATTTCACTGTAAGGTCTACTACACCTGTTGTATTCAGCATTTCACTGTAAGGTCTACTACACCTGTTGTATTCAGCATTTCACTGTAAGGTCTACTACACCTGTTGTATTCAGCATTTCACTGTGAGGTCTACTACACCTGTTGTATTCAGCATTTCACTGTAAGGTCTACTACACCTGTTGTATTCAGCATTTAACTGTAAGGTCTACCTACACCTGTTGTATTCAGCATTTCACTGTGAGGTCTACCTACACCTGTTGTATTCAGCATTTCACTGTAAGGTCTACTACACCTGTTGTATTCAGCATTTCACTGTAAGGTCTACTACACCTGTTGTATTCAGCATTTCACTGTAAGGTCTACTACACCTGTTGTATTCAGCATTTCACTGTGAGGTCTACTACACCTGTTGTATTCAGCATTTCACTGTGAGGTCTACTACACCTGTTGTATTCAGCATTTCACTGTAAGGTCTACTACACCTGTTGTATTCAGCATTTCACTGTAAGGTCTACTACACCTGTTGTATTCAGCATTTCACTGTGAGGTCTACTACACCTGTTGTATTCAGCATTTCACTGTGAGGTCTACTACACCTGTTGTATTCAGCATTTCACTGTAAGGTCTACTACACCTGTTGTATTCAGCATTTCACTGTGAGGTCTACTACACCTGTTGTATTCAGCATTTCACTGTGAGGTCTACTACACCTGTTGTATTCAGCATTTCACTGTGAGGTCTACTACACCTGTTGTATTCAGCATTTCACTGTGAGGTCTACTACACCTGTTGTATTCAGCATTTCACTGTAAGGTCTACTACACCTGTTGTATTCAGCATTTCACTGTGAGGTCTACTACACCTGTTGTATTCAGCATTTCACTGTAAGGTCTACTACACCTGTTGTATTCAGCATTTCACTGTAAGGTCTACTACACCTGTTGTATTCAGCATTTCACTGTGAGGTCTACTACACCTGTTGTATTCAGCATTTCACTGTAAGGTCTACTACACCTGTTGTATTCAGCATTTCACTGTAAGGTCTACTACACCTGTTGTATTCAGCATTTAACTGTAAGGTCTACCTACACCTGTTGTATTCAGCATTTCACTGTGAGGTCTACCTACACCTGTTGTATTCAGCATTTCACTGTAAGGTCTACTACACCTGTTGTATTCAGCATTTCACTGTAAGGTCTACTACACCTGTTGTATTCAGCATTTCACTGTAAGGTCTACTACACCTGTTGTATTCAGCATTTAACTGTAAGGTCTACCTACACCTGTTGTATTCAGCATTTCACTGTAAGGTCTACTACACCTGTTGTATTCAGCATTTCACTGTAAGGTCTACTACACCTGTTGTATTCAGCATTTTACTGTAAGGTCTACCTACACCTGTTGTATTCAGCATTTCACTGTGAGGTCTACCTACACCTGTTGTATTCAGCATTTCACTGTGAGGTCTACTACACCTGTTGTATTCAGCATTTCACTGTGAGGTCTACTACACCTGTTGTATTCAGCATTTCACTGTAAGGTCTACTACACCTGTTGTATTCAGCATTTCACTGTGAGGTCTACTACACCTGTTGTATTCAGCATTTCACTGTAAGGTCTACTACACCTGTTGTATTCAGCATTTCACTGTGTGGTCTACTACACCTGTTGTATTCAGCATTTCACTGTGAGGTCTACTACACCTGTTGTATTCAGCATTTCACTGTAAGGTCTACTACACCTGTTGTATTCAGCATTTCACTGTAAGGTCTACTACACCTGTTGTATTCAGCATTTCACTGTAAGGTCTACTACACCTGTTGTATTCAGCATTTCACTGTAAGGTCTACTACACCTGTTGTATTCAGCATTTCACTGTGAGGGCTACTACACCTGTTGTATTCAGCATTTCACTGTGATGTCTACTACACCTGTTGTATTCAGCATTTCACTGTGAGGTCTACTACACCTGTTGTATTCAGCATTTCACTGTGAGGGCTACTACACCTGTTGTATTCAGCATTTCACTGTGAGGTCTACTACACCTGTTGTATTCAGCATTTCACTGTAAGGTCTACTACACCTGTTGTATTCAGCATTTCACTGTAAGGTCTACTACACCTGTTGTATTCAGCATTTCACTGTGAGGTCTACTACACCTGTTGTATTCAGCATTTCACTATAAGGTCTACTACACCTGTTGTATTCAGCATTTCACTGTAAGGTCTACTACACCTGTTGTATTCAGCATTTCACTGTAAGGTCTACTACACCTGTTGTATTCAGCATTTCACTGTGAGGTCTACTACACCTGTTGTATTCAGCATTTCACTGTAAGGTCTACTACACCTGTTGTATTCAGCATTTAACTGTAAGGTCTACCTACACCTGTTGTATTCAGCATTTCACTGTGAGGTCTACCTACACCTGTTGTATTCAGCATTTCACTGTAAAGTCTACCTACACCTGTTGTATTCAGCATTTCACTGTAAGGTCTACTACACCTGTTGTATTCAGCATTTCACTGTGAGGTCTACTACACCTGTTGTATTCAGCATTTCACTGTAAGGTCTACTACACCTGTTGTATTCAGCATTTCACTGTGAGGTCTACTACACCTGTTGTATTCAGCATTTTACTGTAAGGTCTACCTACACCTGTTGTATTCAGCATTTCACTGTGAGGTCTACCTACACCTGTTGTATTCAGCATTTCACTGTAAAGTCTACCTACACCTGTTGTATTCAGCATTTCACTGTAAGGTCTACTACACCTGTTGTATTCAGCATTTCACTGTGAGGTCTACTACACCTGTTGTACAGCATTTCACTGTAAGGTCTACTACACCTGTTGTATTCAGCATTTCACTGTAAGGTCTACTACACCTGTTGTATTCAGCATTTCACTGTAAGGTCTACCTACACCTGTTGTATTCAGTATTTAACTGTAAGGTCTACTACACCTGTTGTATTCAGCATTTCACTGTAAGGTCTACTACACCTGTTGTATTCAGCATTTCACTGTAAGGTCTACTACACCTGTTGTATTCAGCATTTCACTGTAAGGTCTACTACACCTGTTGTATTCAGCATTTCACTGTAAGGTCTACTACACCTGTTGTATTCAGCATTTCACTGTGAGGTCTACTACACCTGTTGTATTCAGCATTTCACTGTAAGGTCTACTACACCTGTTGTATTCAGCATTTAACTGTAAGGTCTACCTACACCTGTTGTATTCAGCATTTCACTGTGAGGTCTACCTACACCTGTTGTATTCAGCATTTCACTGTAAGGTCTACTACACCTGTTGTATTCAGCATTTCACTGTGAGGTCTACTACACCTGTTGTATTCAGCATTTCACTGTAAGGTCTACTACACCTGTTGTATTCAGCATTTCACTGTAAGGTCTACTACACCTGTTGTATTCAGCATTTCACTGTAAGGTCTACTACACCTGTTGTATTCAGCATTTCACTGTGAGGTCTACTACACCTGTTGTATTCAGCATTTCACTGTAAGGTCTACTACACCTGTTGTATTCAGCATTTAACTGTAAGGTCTACCTACACCTGTTGTATTCAGCATTTCACTGTGAGGTCTACCTACACCTGTTGTATTCAGCATTTCACTGTAAGGTCTACTACACCTGTTGTATTCAGCATTTCACTGTAAGGTCTACTACACCTGTTGTATTCAGCATTTCACTGTAAGGTCTACTACACCTGTTGTATTCAGCATTTCACTGTGAGGTCTACTACACCTGTTGTATTCAGCATTTCACTGTGAGGTCTACTACACCTGTTGTATTCAGCATTTCACTGTAAGGTCTACTACACCTGTTGTATTCAGCATTTCACTGTAAGGTCTACTACACCTGTTGTATTCAGCATTTCACTGTGAGGTCTACTACACCTGTTGTATTCAGCATTTCACTGTGAGGTCTACTACACCTGTTGTATTCAGCATTTCACTGTAAGGTCTACTACACCTGTTGTATTCAGCATTTCACTGTGAGGTCTACTACACCTGTTGTATTCAGCATTTCACTGTGAGGTCTACTACACCTGTTGTATTCAGCATTTCACTGTGAGGTCTACTACACCTGTTGTATTCAGCATTTCACTGTGAGGTCTACTACACCTGTTGTATTCAGCATTTCACTGTAAGGTCTACTACACCTGTTGTATTCAGCATTTCACTGTGAGGTCTACTACACCTGTTGTATTCAGCATTTCACTGTAAGGTCTACTACACCTGTTGTATTCAGCATTTCACTGTAAGGTCTACTACACCTGTTGTATTCAGCATTTCACTGTGAGGTCTACTACACCTGTTGTATTCAGCATTTCACTGTAAGGTCTACTACACCTGTTGTATTCAGCATTTCACTGTAAGGTCTACTACACCTGTTGTATTCAGCATTTCACTGTAAGGTCTACTACACCTGTTGTATTCAGCATTTCACTGTGAGGTCTACTACACCTGTTGTATTCAGCATTTCACTGTAAGGTCTACTACACCTGTTGTATTCAGCATTTAACTGTAAGGTCTACCTACACCTGTTGTATTCAGCATTTCACTGTGAGGTCTACCTACACCTGTTGTATTCAGCATTTCACTGTAAGGTCTACTACACCTGTTGTATTCAGCATTTCACTGTAAGGTCTACTACACCTGTTGTATTCAGCATTTCACTGTAAGGTCTACTACACCTGTTGTATTCAGCATTTAACTGTAAGGTCTACCTACACCTGTTGTATTCAGCATTTCACTGTAAGGTCTACTACACCTGTTGTATTCAGCATTTCACTGTAAGGTCTACTACACCTGTTGTATTCAGCATTTTACTGTAAGGTCTACCTACACCTGTTGTATTCAGCATTTCACTGTGAGGTCTACCTACACCTGTTGTATTCAGCATTTCACTGTGAGGTCTACTACACCTGTTGTATTCAGCATTTCACTGTGAGGTCTACTACACCTGTTGTATTCAGCATTTCACTGTAAGGTCTACTACACCTGTTGTATTCAGCATTTCACTGTGAGGTCTACTACACCTGTTGTATTCAGCATTTCACTGTAAGGTCTACTACACCTGTTGTATTCAGCATTTCACTGTGTGGTCTACTACACCTGTTGTATTCAGCATTTCACTGTGAGGTCTACTACACCTGTTGTATTCAGCATTTCACTGTAAGGTCTACTACACCTGTTGTATTCAGCATTTCACTGTAAGGTCTACTACACCTGTTGTATTCAGCATTTCACTGTAAGGTCTACTACACCTGTTGTATTCAGCATTTCACTGTAAGGTCTACTACACCTGTTGTATTCAGCATTTCACTGTGAGGGCTACTACACCTGTTGTATTCAGCATTTCACTGTGATGTCTACTACACCTGTTGTATTCAGCATTTCACTGTGAGGTCTACTACACCTGTTGTATTCAGCATTTCACTGTGAGGGCTACTACACCTGTTGTATTCAGCATTTCACTGTGAGGTCTACTACACCTGTTGTATTCAGCATTTCACTGTAAGGTCTACTACACCTGTTGTATTCAGCATTTCACTGTAAGGTCTACTACACCTGTTGTATTCAGCATTTCACTGTGAGGTCTACTACACCTGTTGTATTCAGCATTTCACTATAAGGTCTACTACACCTGTTGTATTCAGCATTTCACTGTAAGGTCTACTACACCTGTTGTATTCAGCATTTCACTGTAAGGTCTACTACACCTGTTGTATTCAGCATTTCACTGTGAGGTCTACTACACCTGTTGTATTCAGCATTTCACTGTAAGGTCTACTACACCTGTTGTATTCAGCATTTAACTGTAAGGTCTACCTACACCTGTTGTATTCAGCATTTCACTGTGAGGTCTACCTACACCTGTTGTATTCAGCATTTCACTGTAAAGTCTACCTACACCTGTTGTATTCAGCATTTCACTGTAAGGTCTACTACACCTGTTGTATTCAGCATTTCACTGTGAGGTCTACTACACCTGTTGTATTCAGCATTTCACTGTAAGGTCTACTACACCTGTTGTATTCAGCATTTCACTGTGAGGTCTACTACACCTGTTGTATTCAGCATTTTACTGTAAGGTCTACCTACACCTGTTGTATTCAGCATTTCACTGTGAGGTCTACCTACACCTGTTGTATTCAGCATTTCACTGTAAAGTCTACCTACACCTGTTGTATTCAGCATTTCACTGTAAGGTCTACTACACCTGTTGTATTCAGCATTTCACTGTGAGGTCTACTACACCTGTTGTACAGCATTTCACTGTAAGGTCTACTACACCTGTTGTATTCAGCATTTCACTGTAAGGTCTACTACACCTGTTGTATTCAGCATTTCACTGTAAGGTCTACCTACACCTGTTGTATTCAGCATTTAACTGTAAGGTCTACTACACCTGTTGTATTCAGCATTTCACTGTAAGGTCTACTACACCTGTTGTATTCAGCATTTCACTGTAAGGTCTACTACACCTGTTGTATTCAGCATTTCACTGTAAGGTCTACTACACCTGTTGTATTCAGCATTTCACTGTAAGGTCTACTACACCTGTTGTATTCAGCATTTCACTGTGAGGTCTACTACACCTGTTGTATTCAGCATTTCACTGTAAGGTCTACTACACCTGTTGTATTCAGCATTTAACTGTAAGGTCTACCTACACCTGTTGTATTCAGCATTTCACTGTGAGGTCTACCTACACCTGTTGTATTCAGCATTTCACTGTAAGGTCTACTACACCTGTTGTATTCAGCATTTCACTGTGAGGTCTACTACACCTGTTGTATTCAGCATTTCACTGTAAGGTCTACTACACCTGTTGTATTCAGCATTTCACTGTAAGGTCTACTACACCTGTTGTATTCAGCATTTCACTGTAAGGTCTACTACACCTGTTGTATTCAGCATTTCACTGTGAGGTCTACTACACCTGTTGTATTCAGCATTTCACTGTAAGGTCTACTACACCTGTTGTATTCAGCATTTAACTGTAAGGTCTACCTACACCTGTTGTATTCAGCATTTCACTGTGAGGTCTACCTACACCTGTTGTATTCAGCATTTCACTGTAAGGTCTACTACACCTGTTGTATTCAGCATTTCACTGTAAGGTCTACTACACCTGTTGTATTCAGCATTTCACTGTAAGGTCTACTACACCTGTTGTATTCAGCATTTAACTGTAAGGTCTACCTACACCTGTTGTATTCAGCATTTCACTGTAAGGTCTACTACACCTGTTGTATTCAGCATTTCACTGTAAGGTCTACTACACCTGTTGTATTCAGCATTTCACTGTAAGGTCTACTACACCTGTTGTACTCAGCATTTCACTGTAAGGTCTACTACACCTGTTGTATTCAGCATTTCACTGTGAGGTCTACTACACCTGTTGTATTCAGCATTTCACTGTGAGGTCTACTACACCTGTTGTATTCAGCATTTCACTGTAAGGTCTACTACACCTGTTGTATTCAGCATTTCACTGTAAGGTCTACTACACCTGTTGTATTCAGCATTTTACTGTAAGGTCTACTACACCTGTTGTATTCAGCATTTCACTGTAAGGTCTACTACACCTGTTGTATTCAGCATTTCACTGTGAGGTCTACTACACCTGTTGTATTCAGCATTTCACTGTAAGGTCTACTACACCTGTTGTATTCAGCATTTCACTGTGAGGGCTACTACACCTGTTGTATTCAGCATTTCACTGTGATGTCTACTACACCTGTTGTATTCAGCATTTCACTGTGAGGTCTACTACACCTGTTGTATTCAGCATTTCACTGTGAGGGCTACTACACCTGTTGTATTCAGCATTTCACTGTGAGGTCTACTACACCTGTTGTATTCAGCATTTCACTGTAAGGTCTACTACACCTGTTGTATTCAGCATTTCACTGTAAGGTCTACTACACCTGTTGTATTCAGCATTTCACTGTGAGGTCTACTACACCTGTTGTATTCAGCATTTCACTATAAGGTCTACTACACCTGTTGTATTCAGCATTTCACTGTAAGGTCTACTACACCTGTTGTATTCAGCATTTCACTGTAAGGTCTACTACACCTGTTGTATTCAGCATTTCACTGTGAGGTCTACTACACCTGTTGTATTCAGCATTTCACTGTAAGGTCTACTACACCTGTTGTATTCAGCATTTAACTGTAAGGTCTACCTACACCTGTTGTATTCAGCATTTCACTGTGAGGTCTACCTACACCTGTTGTATTCAGCATTTCACTGTAAAGTCTACCTACACCTGTTGTATTCAGCATTTCACTGTAAGGTCTACTACACCTGTTGTATTCAGCATTTCACTGTGAGGTCTACTACACCTGTTGTATTCAGCATTTCACTGTAAGGTCTACTACACCTGTTGTATTCAGCATTTCACTGTGAGGTCTACTACACCTGTTGTATTCAGCATTTTACTGTAAGGTCTACCTACACCTGTTGTATTCAGCATTTCACTGTGAGGTCTACCTACACCTGTTGTATTCAGCATTTCACTGTAAAGTCTACTACACCTGTTGTATTCAGCATTTCACTGTAAGGTCTACTACACCTGTTGTATTCAGCATTTCACTGTGAGGTCTACTACACCTGTTGTACAGCATTTCACTGTAAGGTCTACTACACCTGTTGTATTCAGCATTTCACTGTAAGGTCTACTACACCTGTTGTATTCAGCATTTCACTGTAAGGTCTACCTACACCTGTTGTATTCAGCATTTAACTGTAAGGTCTACTACACCTGTTGTATTCAGCATTTCACTGTAAGGTCTACTACACCTGTTGTATTCAGCATTTCACTGTAAGGTCTACTACACCTGTTGTATTCAGCATTTCACTGTAAGGTCTACTACACCTGTTGTATTCAGCATTTCACTGTAAGGTCTACTACACCTGTTGTATTCAGCATTTCACTGTGAGGTCTACTACACCTGTTGTATTCAGCATTTCACTGTAAGGTCTACTACACCTGTTGTATTCAGCATTTAACTGTAAGGTCTACCTACACCTGTTGTATTCAGCATTTCACTGTGAGGTCTACCTACACCTGTTGTATTCAGCATTTCACTGTAAGGTCTACTACACCTGTTGTATTCAGCATTTCACTGTGAGGTCTACTACACCTGTTGTATTCAGCATTTCACTGTAAGGTCTACTACACCTGTTGTATTCAGCATTTCACTGTAAGGTCTACTACACCTGTTGTATTCAGCATTTCACTGTAAGGTCTACTACACCTGTTGTATTCAGCATTTCACTGTGAGGTCTACTACACCTGTTGTATTCAGCATTTCACTGTAAGGTCTACTACACCTGTTGTATTCAGCATTTAACTGTAAGGTCTACCTACACCTGTTGTATTCAGCATTTCACTGTGAGGTCTACCTACACCTGTTGTATTCAGCATTTCACTGTAAGGTCTACTACACCTGTTGTATTCAGCATTTCACTGTAAGGTCTACTACACCTGTTGTATTCAGCATTTCACTGTAAGGTCTACTACACCTGTTGTATTCAGCATTTAACTGTAAGGTCTACCTACACCTGTTGTATTCAGCATTTCACTGTAAGGTCTACTACACCTGTTGTATTCAGCATTTCACTGTAAGGTCTACTACACCTGTTGTATTCAGCATTTCACTGTAAGGTCTACTACACCTGTTGTACTCAGCATTTCACTGTAAGGTCTACTACACCTGTTGTATTCAGCATTTCACTGTGAGGTCTACTACACCTGTTGTATTCAGCATTTCACTGTGAGGTCTACTACACCTGTTGTATTCAGCATTTCACTGTAAGGTCTACTACACCTGTTGTATTCAGCATTTCACTGTAAGGTCTACTACACCTGTTGTATTCAGCATTTTACTGTAAGGTCTACTACACCTGTTGTATTCAGCATTTCACTGTAAGGTCTACTACACCTGTTGTATTCAGCATTTCACTGTGAGGTCTACCTACACCTGTTGTATTCAGCATTTCACTGTGAGGTCTACCTACACCTGTTGTATTCAGCATTTCACTGTAAAGTCTACCTACACCTGTTGTATTCAGCATTTCACTGTAAGGTCTACTACACCTGTTGTATTCAGCATTTCACTGTGAGGTCTACTACACCTGTTGTATTCAGCATTTCACTGTAAGGTCTACTACACCTGTTGTATTCAGCATTTCACTGTGAGGTCTACTACACCTGTTGTATTCAGCATTTTACTGTAAGGTCTACCTACACCTGTTGTATTCAGCATTTCACTGTGAGGTCTACCTACACCTGTTGTATTCAGCATTTCACTGTAAAGTCTACCTACACCTGTTGTATTCAGCATTTCACTGTAAGGTCTACTACACCTGTTGTATTCAGCATTTCACTGTGAGGTCTACTACACCTGTTGTACAGCATTTCACTGTAAGGTCTACTACACCTGTTGTATTCAGCATTTCACTGTAAGGTCTACTACACCTGTTGTATTCAGCATTTCACTGTAAGGTCTACCTACACCTGTTGTATTCAGCATTTAACTGTAAGGTCTACTACACCTGTTGTATTCAGCATTTCACTGTAAGGTCTACTACACCTGTTGTATTCAGCATTTCACTGTAAGGTCTACTACACCTGTTGTATTCAGCATTTCACTGTAAGGTCTACTACACCTGTTGTATTCAGCATTTCACTGTAAGGTCTACTACACCTGTTGTATTCAGCATTTCACTGTGAGGTCTACTACACCTGTTGTATTCAGCATTTCACTGTAAGGTCTACTACACCTGTTGTATTCAGCATTTAACTGTAAGGTCTACCTACACCTGTTGTATTCAGCATTTCACTGTGAGGTCTACCTACACCTGTTGTATTCAGCATTTCACTGTAAGGTCTACTACACCTGTTGTATTCAGCATTTCACTGTAAGGTCTACTACACCTGTTGTATTCAGCATTTCACTGTAAGTTCTACTACACCTGTTGTATTCAGCATTTCACTGTAAGGTCTACTACACCTGTTGTATTCAGCATTTAACTGTAAGGTCTACCTACACCTGTTGTATTCAGCATTTCACTGTAAGGTCTACTACACCTGTTGTATTCAGCATTTCACTGTAAGGTCTACTACACCTGTTGTATTCAGCATTTCACTGTAAGGTCTACTACACCTGTTGTACTCAGCATTTCACTGTAAGGTCTACTACACCTGTTGTATTCAGCATTTCACTGTGAGGTCTACTACACCTGTTGTATTCAGCATTTCACTGTGAGGTCTACTACACCTGTTGTATTCAGCATTTCACTGTGAGGTCTACTACACCTGTTGTATTCAGCATTTCACTGTAAGGTCTACTACACCTGTTGTATTCAGCATTTCACTGTAAGGTCTACTACACCTGTTGTATTCAGCATTTTACTGTAAGGTCTACCTACACCTGTTGTATTCAGCATTTCACTGTGAGGTCTACCTACACCTGTTGTATTCAGCATTTCACTGTGAGGTCTACCTACACCTGTTGTATTCAGCATTTCACTGTAAGGTCTACTACACCTGTTGTATTCAGCATTTCACTGTGAGGTCTACTACACCTGTTGTATTCAGCATTTCACTGTAAGGTCTACTACACCTGTTGTATTCAGCATTTCACTGTAAGGTCTACTACACCTGTTGTATTCAGCATTTAACTGTAAGGTCTACTACACCTGTTGTATTCAGCATTTCACTGTAAGGTCTACTACACCTGTTGTATTCAGCATTTCACTGTAAGGTCTACTACACCTGTTGTATTCAGCATTTTACTGTAAGGTCTACCTACACCTGTTGTATTCAGCATTTCACTGTGAGGTCTACCTACACCTGTTGTATTCAGCATTTCACTGTAAAGTCTACCTACACCTGTTGTATTCAGCATTTCACTGTAAGGTCTACTACACCTGTTGTATTCAGCATTTCACTGTGAGGTCTACTACACCTGTTGTACAGCATTTCACTGTAAGGTCTACTACACCTGTTGTATTCAGCATTTCACTGTAAGGTCTACTACACCTGTTGTATTCAGCATTTCACTGTAAGGTCTACCTACACCTGTTGTATTCAGCATTTAACTGTAAGGTCTACTACACCTGTTGTATTCAGCATTTCACTGTAAGGTCTACTACACCTGTTGTATTCAGCATTTCACTGTAAGGTCTACTACACCTGTTGTATTCAGCATTTCACTGTAAGGTCTACTACACCTGTTGTATTCAGCATTTCACTGTAAGGTCTACTACACCTGTTGTATTCAGCATTTCACTGTGAGGTCTACTACACCTGTTGTATTCAGCATTTCACTGTAAGGTCTACTACACCTGTTGTATTCAGCATTTAACTGTAAGGTCTACCTACACCTGTTGTATTCAGCATTTCACTGTGAGGTCTACCTACACCTGTTGTATTCAGCATTTCACTGTAAGGTCTACTACACCTGTTGTATTCAGCATTTCACTGTAAGGTCTACTACACCTGTTGTATTCAGCATTTCACTGTAAGTTCTACTACACCTGTTGTATTCAGCATTTCACTGTAAGGTCTACTACACCTGTTGTATTCAGCATTTAACTGTAAGGTCTACCTACACCTGTTGTATTCAGCATTTCACTGTAAGGTCTACTACACCTGTTGTATTCAGCATTTCACTGTAAGGTCTACTACACCTGTTGTATTCAGCATTTCACTGTAAGGTCTACTACACCTGTTGTACTCAGCATTTCACTGTAAGGTCTACTACACCTGTTGTATTCAGCATTTCACTGTGAGGTCTACTACACCTGTTGTATTCAGCATTTCACTGTGAGGTCTACTACACCTGTTGTATTCAGCATTTCACTGTGAGGTCTACTACACCTGTTGTATTCAGCATTTCACTGTAAGGTCTACTACACCTGTTGTATTCAGCATTTCACTGTAAGGTCTACTACACCTGTTGTATTCAGCATTTTACTGTAAGGTCTACCTACACCTGTTGTATTCAGCATTTCACTGTGAGGTCTACCTACACCTGTTGTATTCAGCATTTCACTGTGAGGTCTACCTACACCTGTTGTATTCAGCATTTCACTGTAAGGTCTACTACACCTGTTGTATTCAGCATTTCACTGTGAGGTCTACTACACCTGTTGTATTCAGCATTTCACTGTAAGGTCTACTACACCTGTTGTATTCAGCATTTCACTGTAAGGTCTACTACACCTGTTGTATTCAGCATTTAACTGTAAGGTCTACTACACCTGTTGTATTCAGCATTTCACTGTAAGGTCTACTACACCTGTTGTATTCAGCATTTCACTGTAAGGTCTACTACACCTGTTGTATTCAGCATTTAACTGTAAGGTCTACTACACCTGTTGTATTCAGCATTTCACTGTAAGGTCTACCTACACCTGTTGTATTCAGCATTTCACTGTGAGGTCTACTACACCTGTTGTATTCAGCATTTCACTGTAAGGTCTACTACACCTGTTGTATTCAGCATTTCACTGTAAGGTCTACCTACACCTGTTGTATTCAGCATTTCACTGTAAGGTCTACTACACCTGTTGTATTCAGCATTTCACTGTGATGTCTACTACACCTGTTGTATTCAGCATTTCACTGTAAGGTCTACTACACCTGTTGTATTCAGCATTTCACTGTAAGGTCTACTACACCTGTTGTATTCAGCATTTCACTGTGAGGTCTACTACACCTGTTGTATTCAGCATTTCACTGTAAGGTCTACTACACCTGTTGTATTCAGCATTTCACTGTAAGGTCTACCTACACCTGTTGTATTCGGCATTTCACTGTAAGGTCTACCTACACCTGTTGTATTCAGCATTTCACTGTAAGGTCTACTACACCTGTTGTATTCAGCATTTCACTGTGAGGTCTACTACACCTGTTGTATTCAGCATTTCACTGTGAGGTCTACTACACCTGTTGTATTCAGCATTTAACTGTAAGGTCTACTACACCTGTTGTATTCAGCATTTCACTGTAAGGTCTACTACACCTGTTGTATTCAGCATTTCACTGTGAGGTCTACTACACCTGTTGTATTCAGCATTTCACTGTGAGGTCTACTACACCTGTTGTATTCGGGAGCATTTGACAAATACATTTTGATTTAAAAGCAACGTTATAAAGTGTTGGTCCCGTGTTTCATGAGCTGAAATAAAAGATCACAGAAATGTTCCAGACGCACAAGAAGCTTAATTCTCTCAAAATGTTTTGCACAAATTTGTTTACATCCCTGTTAGTGAGCATTTCTCCTTTGCCAAGATAATCCATCCACCTGACAGGTGTGGCCTATCAAGACGCTGATGAAAACAGCATGATCGTTACACAGGTGCACCTTGTGCTGGGGGACAATAAAAGGCCACTTTAAAATGTGCAGTTGTCGTCACACAACACAACGCCCACAGACGACAGTGGTTTTGAGGGAGCGTGCACTTAGCATGCTGACGGCAGGAATGTTCACCAGAGCTGTTGCCAGAGAATTTCAAGTTAATTTCTCCACCACAAGCTGCCGACAACGTCATTTTAGAGAATTTGGAAGTACGTCAAACCGGCCTCACAACTGCAGACCACGTGAACGTCTTGGTGTGGGCGAGCAGGTTTGCTGACGTCAACGTTGTGGAACAGAGCGCCCCGTGGTGGCGGTGGGGTTACGGTGATGGGCTACGGACAACGAACACTGTTATATTTTCTAGGTGGCGATTTGAATGCGCACAGAGATATCGTGCCATTCATCCTCCGCCATCACCTCATGTCTCAACCTGACAAGGCACGGCCGGCCACCTGTCGCAATGTATAACATTTATATAACATTCTCAGAGGCTAAACATGAAGACTTCCACGGTCTACTCAACAGACATGTCACTCATTGAGCATATCTCTACTCCCAGACATGTCAACTCATTGAGCATATCTCTACTCAACAGACATGTCAACTCATTGAGCATATCTCTACTCAACAGACATGTCAACTCATTGAGCATATCTCTACTCAACAGACATGTCAACTCATTGAGCATATCTCTACTCCCAGTCATGTCAACTCATTGAGCATATCTCTACTCCCAGACATGTCAACTCATTGAGCATATCTCTACTCCCAGACATGTCAACTCATTGAGCATATCTCTACTCCCAGTCATGTCAACTCATTGAGCATATCTCTCCTCCCAGACATGTCAACTCATTGAGCATATCTCTACTCCCAGACATGTCAACTCATTGAGCATATCTCTCCTCCCAGACATGTCAACTCATTGAGCATATCTCTACTCCCAGTCATGTCAACTCATTGAGCATATCTCTACTTCCAGACATGTCACTCATTGAGCATATCTCTACTCCCAGACATGTCACTCATTGAGCATATCTCTCCTCCCAGACATGTCAACTCATTGAGCATATCTCTACTTCCAGACATGTCACTCATTGAGCATATCTCTACTCCCAGACATGTCACTCATTGAGCATATCTCTACTCCCAGACATGTCAACTCATTGAGCATATCTCTACTCCCAGACATGTCACTCATTGAGCATATCTCTACTCCCAGACATGTCAACTCATTGAGCATATCTCTACTCAACAGTCATGTCAACTCATTGAGCATATCTCTACTCCCAGACATGTCAACTCATTGAGCATATCTCTACTCCCAGTCATGTCAACTCATTGAGCATATCTCTCCTCACTCATTGAGCATATCTCTCCTCACTCATTGAGCATATCTCTACTTCCAGACATGTGAAATCCATAGATGAGGGCCAAATACATTTATTACAAATGACTGATGTCCTTATATGAACTGTCACTCAGTAAAATCTTTGAAATGGCAGCATGTTGTGTTTCTTGTTCTGTATATATATATAGACCAGGACCTGTATGTATCAAGTGTCTCAGAGAGTGCTGGTTGACCATCCACCCCCTTCAACATGAATTTAGTCGTTTTAGTCGAAAAAGGCAAAAGTGAATCTAAACCGGCACACTAACTATTGTACTGGAACCAGGTTGGTCTCTCTCTCTTACTGTTCTAGTAGCTGGTAGTATCTGGTCTCTCTCTCTCTCTTACTGTTCTAGTAGCCGGTAGTATCTGGTCTCTCTCTCTCTCTTACTGTTCTAGTAGCTGGTAGTATCTGGTCTCTCTCTCTCTCTTACTGTTCTAGTAGCTGGTAGTATCTGGTCTCTCTCTCTCTCTTACTGTTCTAGTAGCTGGTAGTATCTGGTCTCTCTCTCTCTAACTGTTCTAGTAGCTGGTCGTATCTGGTCTCTCTCTCTCTCTTACTGTTCTAGTAGCTGGTAGTATCTGGTCTCTCTCTCTCTCTTACTGTTCTAGTAGCTGGTAGTATCTGGTCTCTCTCTCTCTCTTACTGTTCTAGTAGATGGTAGTATCTGGTCTCTCTCTCTCTCTTACTGTTCTAGTAGCTGGTAGTATCTGGTCTCTCTCTCTCTCTTACTGTTCTAGTAGCTGGTAGTATCTGGTCTCTCTCTCTCTAACTGTTCTAGTAGCTGGTCGTATCTGGTCTCCCTCTCTCTAACTGTTCTAGTAGCTGGTAGTATCTGGTCTCTCTCTCTCTCTAACTGTTCTAGTAGCTGGTAGTATCTGGTCTCTCTCTCTCTTACTGTTCTAGTAGATGGTAGTATCTGGTCTCTCTCTCTTACTGTTCTAGTAGATGGTAGTATCTGGTCTCTCTCTCTCTTACTGTTCTAGTAGATGGTAGTATCTGGTCTCTCTCTCTTACTGTTCTAGTAGATGGTAGTATCTGGTCTCTCTCTCTCTTACTGTTCTAGTAGATGGTAGTATCTGGTCTCTCTCTCTTACTGTTCTAGTAGCCGGTAGTATCTGGTCTCTCTCTCTTACTGTTCTAGTAGCTGGTAGTATCTGGTCTCTCTCTCTCTTACTGTTCTATTAGCTGGTAGTTCCTGGTCTCTCTCTCTTACTGTTCTAGTAGCTGGTAGTATCTGGTCTCTCTCTCTCTTACTGTTCTATTAGCTGGTAGTTCCTGGTCTCTCTCTCTTACTGTTCTAGTAGCTGGTCGTATCTGGCCTGTGTCTCTCTCTTACTGTTCTATTAGCTGGTAGTTCCTGGTCTCTCTCTCTTACTGTTCTAGTAGCTGGTCGTATCTGGCCTGTGTCTCTTACTGTTCTAGTAGCTGGTCGTATCTGGCCTGTGTCTCTCTCTCTGCCGTCGTCGCTCTGTCCTTCTCCAGCACTGCGTTGTCCCGCGTCTC
Organism: Oncorhynchus mykiss; assembly: GCF_013265735.2. Classification (NCBI taxonomy): domain Eukaryota; kingdom Metazoa; phylum Chordata; class Actinopteri; order Salmoniformes; family Salmonidae; genus Oncorhynchus; species Oncorhynchus mykiss. Next base: position 1,233,780 of record NW_023493665.1, on the reverse strand, counting down.
ACGGAGGTTCCTAGAGGACAGACAGAAGCAGTAAGAATTAAAACAGAATTAACAAACAATCGACTTCAAGTAAAAAAAAATACAAAAAATTTAAAGTCTCCCAATCAAACTGTCTCAAATGGTACCTATGGGTCCTAGTCAAAAGTAGTGCACTATCGAATAGGGTGCATAGAGCACTACTATCGAATAGGGTGCATAGCGCACTACTTTCGACAAGGGCACTAAATAGGGAATAAGGTGCATTTTTAGGGGCACTGAATCACACAATTTGTTGAATATCTGAATACATGGTCTGAGTGAAGTACAGTACTGTATTCAGAACACAGTGAAAGAGTTCCCTCTAGAGGACACGGGCGGCATCTCTATAATCTCACCTGTTCATCTCTATAATCTCACCTGTTCATCTCTATAATCTCACCTGTTCTCTCTCTCTCTCTCTGGTACATCTCTATAATCTCACCTGTTCTCTCTCTCTCTCTCTGGGACATCTCTATAATCTCACCTGTTCTCTCTCTCTCTCTCTCTCTCTGGTACATCTCTATAATCTCACCTGTTCTCTCTCTCTCTCTCTCTGGGACATCTCTATAATCTCACCAGTTCTCTCTCTTTCTCTCTCTGGGACATCTCTATAATCTCACCTGTTCATCTCTATAATCTCACTTGTTCTCTCTCTCTCTCTGGTACATCTCTATAATCTCACCTGTTCTCTCTCTCTCTCTCTGGGACATCTCTATAATCTCACCTGTTCTCTCTCTCTGGGACATCTCTATAATCTCACCTGTTCTCTCTCTCTCTCTCTCTGGGACATCTCTATAATCTCACCTGTTCTCTCTCTCTCTCTCTCTCTGGGGCATCTCTATAATCTCACCTGTTCATCTCTATAATCTCACTTGTTCTCTCTCTCTCTCTGGTACATCTCTATAATCTCACCCGTTCTCTCTCTCTCTCTCTGGGACATCTCTATAATCTCACCTGTTCTCTCTCTCTGGGACATCTCTATAATCTCACCTGTTCTCTCGTTCTCTCTCTCTGGGACATCTCTATAATCTCACCTGTTCTCTCTCTCTGGTACATCTCTATAATCTCACCTGTTCTCTCGTTCTCTCTCTCTGGGACATCTCTATAATCTCACCTGTTCTCTCTCTCTGGTACATCTCTATAATCTCACCTGTTCTCTCTCTCTCTCTGGTACATCTCTATAATCTCACCTGTTCTCTCTCTGGTCCATCTCTATAATCTCACCTGTTCTCTCTCTCGTACATCTCTATAATCTCACCTGTTTTCTCTCTGTTACATCTCTATAATCTCACCTGTTCTCTCTCTCGTACATCTCTATAATCTCACCTGTTTTCTCTCTGTTACATCTCTATAATCTCACCTGTTCTCTCTCTGGTACATCTCTATAATCTCACCTGTTCTCTCTCTGGTACATCTCTATAATCTCACCTGTTCTCTCTCTCGTACATCTCTATAATCTCACCTGTTCTCTCTCTGGTACATCTCTATAATCTCACCTGTTCTCTCTCTCTGGTACATCTCTATAATCTCACCTGTTCTCTCTCTCTCTCTCTCTCTCTGGTACATCTCTATAATCTCACCTGTTCTCTCTCTCTGGTCCATCTCTATAATCTCACCTGTTCTCTCTCTGGTACATCTCTATAAACTCACCTGTTCTCTCTCTGGTACATCTCTATAATCTCACCTGTTCTCTCTCTCTCTCTCTCTCTGGTACAGCTCTATAATCTCACCTGTTCTCTCTCTCTGGTCCATCTCTATAATCTCACCTGTTCTCTCTCTGGTACATCTCTATAATCTCACCTGTTCTCTCTCTCGTACATCTCTATAATCTCACCTGTTCTCTCTCTCGTACATCTCCTTTGAGGTCCTCTGCAGGCTGTCGATCTCCTGGCTGGTCTTCAGACGAATGTTCTCCAGCTCCTCAGCAAGTTTATTCTCGTACTCTGTCTTGTAGTGGTCTCTGTGGAAAAACCATTATATTATACCTGATTGTAGCCATCCTTTGCCTTGATGACAGCTTTGCACACTCTTGGCATTCTCTCAACCAGCTTAATGAGGTAATCACCTGGAATGCATTTCAATTAACAGGTGTGCTTTGTTAAATTGTGGAATGTCTTTCCTTCTTAATGCGTTTGAACCAATCAGTTGTGTTGTGACAAGGTAGCGGTGGTATACAGAAGATATCCCTATTTGGTAAAAGACCAAGTCCATATTATGGCAAGAACAGCTCAAATAAACAAAGAGAAACGACAGTCCATCATTACTATAAGACATGAAGGTCAGTCCATCATTACTATAAAACATGAAGGTCAGTCCATCATTACTTTAAGACATGAAGGTCAGTCCATCATTACTATAAGACATGAAGGTCAGTCCATCATTACTATAAGACATGAAGGTCAGTCCATCATTACTTTAAGACATGAAGGTCAGTCCATCATTACTATAAGACATGAAGGTCAGTCCATTATTACTATAAGACATGAAGGTCAGTCCATCATTACTTTAAGACATGAAGGTCAGTCCATTATTACTATACGACATGAAGGTCAGTCCATCATTACTATAAGACATGAAGGTCAGTCCATCATTACTATAAGACATGAAGGTCAGTCCATCATTACTTTAAGACATGAAGGTCAGTCCATCATTACTATAAGACATGAAGGTCAGTCCATCATTACTATAAGACATGAAGGTCAGTCCATCATTACTATAAGACATGAAGGTCAGTCCATCATTACTTTAAGACATGAAGGTCAGTCCATCATTACTTTAAGACATGAAGGTCAGTCCATCATTACTTTAAGACATGAAGGTCAGTCCATCATTACTATGAGACATGAAGGTCAGTCCATCATTACTATAAGACATGAAGGTCAGTCCATCATTACTTTAAGACATGAAGGTCAGTCCATCATTACTATAAGACATGAAGGTCAGTCCATCATTACTATAAGACATGAAGGACAGTCCATCATTACTATAAGACATGAAGGTCAGTCCATCATTACTTTAAGACATGAAGGTCAGTCCATCATTACTTTAAGACATGAAGGTCAGTCCATCATTACTATGAGACATGAAGGTCAGTCCATCATTACTATAAGACATGAAGGTCAGTCCATCATTACTTTAAGACATGAAGGTCAGTCCATCATTACTATAAGACATGAAGGTCAGTCCATCATTACTTTAAGACATGAAGGTCAGCCAATACGGAACATTTCAAGAACTTTGACAGTTTCTTCAAGTGCAGTTGCAAAACATCTTGCGCTATGATGAAACTGGCTCTCATGAGGACCGGCACAGGAAAGGAAGACCCAGAGTTCCCTCTGCTGCAGAGGATAAGTTCATTAGAGTTCCCTCTGCTGCAGAGGATAAGTTCATTAGAGTTCCCTCTGCTGCTGAGGATAAGTTCATTAGCCCAAATAAATGCTTCACTGCTTCACTGTTCAGAGGAGACTGTGTGAATCAGACCTTCATGGTCGAATTGCTGCAAATGAGCCACTACTAAAGGACACCAATAAGAAGAAGAGACTTGCTTGGACCAAGAAACACGAGCAAAGGACATTAGACTGGAGGAAACATGTCCTTCGGTCTGAGGAGTCCAAATATGAGATTTTTGGTTCCAAGCGCTGTGTCTTCGTGAGATGCAGAGTAGTTGAACGAATGATCTCTGCATGTGTGGTTCCCACCGTGAAGCACAGAGGAGGAGGTGTGATGGTGCTTTGCTGGTGACAATGTCAGTGGTTTATTTAGAATTCAAGGCACATTTAACCAGCATGGCTCCCACAGCATTCTGCTGCAATACATCAACCCATCTGGTTTGCTCTTAGTGGGACTATAATTTGTTTTTCAACAGGACAATGACCCAACACACCTCCCGGCTGTGTAAGGGCTATATGACCAAGGAGGAGAGTGATGGAGCGCTGCATCAGATGACCTGGCCTCCACAATCCCCCGACCTCAACCCACTTGAGATGGTTTGAGATGAGTTGGACCGCAGAGTGAATTAAAAGCAGCGAACAAGTGCTCAGCATATGTGGGAACTCCTTCAAGACTGTTGTAAAATAATTCCGGGTGAAGCTGGTTGAGAGAATGTCAAGAGTGTGAAAAGCTGTCATCAAAGAAAAGGGTGGCTACGTGGAAGAAACTAAAATATAAAAAGTATTTTAATTTGTTTAACACTATTTTGGTTACTACATGATTCCATATGTGTTATTTCATAGTTTTGATGTCTTCACAATGTAGAAAATAACAAAAATAAAGAAAAACCCATTGAATGAATTAGGCGTGTCCAAACTTTTGACTGGAACACTATATACAAAAGTATGTGGACACCCCATCAAATTAATGAATTTGGCTATTTCAGCCACAACCGTTGTTGACAGGTGTATAAAATCGAGCACACAGACATGCAATCTCCATAGACAAACATTGGCAGTAGAATGGCTTTACTGAAGAGCTCAGTGACTTTCAACGTGGCACCGTCATAGAATGCCACCTTTCCAACAAGTCAGTTTGTCACATTTCTGCCCCGGGTCAACTGTAATTGCCTCTATTGTGAAGTGGAAAGTTCCAGAACTCACGACAGAGTTCCAAACTGGGAAAGGGGGATACCTAAGTCAGTTATTCAACTGAATTTATTCAACTGAACTGTGTCAAACCGATTTAACCCAAATTAAATTAAATGGGTTTCCATGGCTGAGCAGCCGCACACAAGCCTAAGATCACCATTCACAATGCCAAGCGTCGGCTGGAGTGGTTTAAAGCTCACCGCTATTGGACTCTGGAGCAGGGGAAACACGTTCTCTGGAGTGATGAATAACACTTCACCATCTGGCAGTCTGACGAACGAATCTGGGTTTGGTGGATGCCAGGAGAAGGCTACGAGCCCGAATGCATAGTGCCAACTGTAAAGTTTGGTGGAGGAGGAATAATGGTTTTGGCCCCTTAGTTCCAGCGAAGGGAAATCTTAACGCTACAGCATACAATGACATTCTAGACAATACTGTGCTTCCAACTTTGTGGCAACAGTTTGGGGAAGGCCCTTTCCTGTTTCAGCATGACAATGCCCTCGTGCACAAAGCGAGGTCCATACAGAAAGGGTTTGTCGAGATTGGTGTGGAAGAACTTGACTGGCCTGCGCAGAGCCCTGACCTCAACCCCATCGAACACCTTTGGGATGAATTGGAAAGCAGACTGCGAGCCAGGACTAATCGCCCAACATCTAGTGGAAAGCCTTCCCAGAAGAGGAGGCTGTTATAGCAGAAGGAGGCTGTTATAGCAGCAAAGGGGGTCCAACTCCATATTAATGACTTCCCAGAAGAGTGGAGGCTGTTATAGCAGCAAAGGGGGGTCCAACTCCATATTAATGACTTCCCAGAATAGTGGAGGCTGTTATAGCAGCAATGGGGGGTCCAACTCCATATTAATGACTTCCCAGAATAGTGGAGGCTGTTATAGCAGCAAAGGGGGGACCAACTCCATATTAATGACTTCCCAGAATAGTGGAGGCTGTTATAGCAGCAAAGGGGGGACCAACTCCATATTAATGACTTCCCAGAATAGTGGAGGCTGTTATAGCAGCAAAGGGGGGACCAACTCCATATTAATGACTTCCCAGAATAGTGGAGGCTGTTATAGCAGCGAAGGGGGGTCCAACTCCATATTAATGACTTCCCAGAATAGTGGAGGCTGTTATAGCAGCAAAGGGGGGTCCAACTCCATATTAATGACTTCCCAGAAGAGTGGAGGCTGTTATAGCAGCAACGTGGGGACCAACTCCATATTAATGACTTCCCAGAAGAGTGGAGGCTGTTATAGCAGCGAAGGGGGGTCCAACTCCATATTAATGACTTCCCAGAAGAGTGGAGGCTGTTATAGCAGCAAAGGAGGGACCAAATCCATATTAAAGCCCATGATCTTGGAATGAGATGTTGGACGTGCAGGTGTCCATATATTTTTGGTCATGTAATGTATCATCAAGAAGGTTCCTAAGAAGGTAAAGCACTTCTCCAGGCAGGCGTTGTGAGATCTGATTACCAGGACAGGAGACTGCAATACACACACATGAGGAGGAACGCACCCAAAGGGCTGGCTAGCTCTGTCCAGCCCTTAGGGGGCGTTCCAGGTGGTCTGTACTGCAGTCACACTGCCCAGTTTTAGGTGGCGATGGAGACCTCTTGACGGGTACCCATCTGGAAGCTATATATTTATCTTAGACCTCCTCCATGGCCCTCTGGGCTAGGGTTGGGGAGGGGTACTGACCTAGAAGGTTTGGGGAGGAGTACTGACCTAGAAGGTTTAGGGAGGGGTACTGATATAGAAGGGTTAGGGTGGGGTACTGACCTAGAAGGGTTAGGGAGGAGTACTGACCTAGAAGGGTTGGGGAGGAGTACTGACCTAGAAGGGTTAGGGAGGGGTACTGACCTAGAAGGGTTGGGGATGAGTACTGACCTAGAAGGGTTGGGGAGGAGTACTGACCTAGAAGGGTTGGGGATGAGTACTGACCTAGAAGGGTTGGGGATGAGTACTGACCTAGAAGGGTTGGGGATGAGTACTGACCTAGAAGGGTTAGGGAGGAGTACTGACCTAGAAGGGTTAGGGAGGAGTACTGATATAGAAGGGTTAGGGAGGGGTACCGACCCAGAAGGGTTAGGGAGGGGTACTGACCTAGAAGCAATGTATTTGTGATAGACCTCCTCCCTGGCCCTCTGGGCGCCGTCCAGCTGGGTCTGCAGCCTCTCTAGACGGTCTTCCTGGTGGGCACAGCGCACATTCAGCTCCATGCTCTGTCTGTGAACATATTCCTTATCCTTCTGGAGGAGGGTCACCGTCTGCTGCAGAGTAGACACCTGGAACACAGAGGGGTTAGAGGTAGTCAATCCATCTGGAGGAGGGTCACTGACTGCTGCAGAGTAGGAGTTAGAGGTAGTCTATCCATCTGGAGGAGGGTCACCGTCTGCTGCAGAGTAGACACCTGGAACACAGAGGGGTTAGAGGTAGTCAATCCATCTGGAGGAGGGTCACTGACTGCTGCAGAGTAGGAGTTAGAGGTAGTCTATCCATCTGGAGGAGGGTCA
>NW_023493665.1:1116674-1221674 GCF_013265735.2 Oncorhynchus mykiss | reverse complement strand
CACACCACATTACCACAACACACTGCATTATAACACACCACACTGCATTACCACACCACACTGCATTATAACACAACACACTGCATTAACACACTGCATTACCAAAACACACTGCATTAACACACCACATTACCACAACACACTGCATTAACACACTGCATTACCAAAACACACTGCATTAACACACCACATTACCACAACACACTGCATTAACACACCACATTACCACAACACACTGCATTACCACACCACACTGCATTACCACAACACACTGCATTAACACAACACACTGCATTAACACAACACACTGCATTATAACACACCACACTGCATTATAACACAACACACTGCATTAACACAACACACTGCATTACCACAACACACTGCATTACCACAACACACTGCATTACCACAACACACTGCATTAACACACCACATTAGCAGGATCTCTCCCCAGGTCTTACCGCTACGTATTCAGTGATAGAGAGTCTCTCCTCTGGGATATCTCGGAGCTCCTTGTATTTGTCCTCGGTGAGCTCCAGGTCCCTGAGGCTGCGTCGCAGGTCTCCTGCCTTGTCACACAGCTGTCTGTTAGTCTCCTCCAGCTGCTTCTGTCTCAGTAGGATCCCATCCATCTCCTGCTTCCTAAGAGCCTGCTGCTTCCTGCAGGACAGACAGAGAACCACACTGACTTGAGGCAAATATAAAAAGAGGGCACCCTTTCCATGCCTGCTTGGTTGAACATCTTCCAATCTTTTAGAGGTTCTGGGTTCAGCAAGGTGATCCTGTGTTGACCTACGACCACTACGACTGATCAGAAAGACTTGGTTGAACATCTTCCAATCTTTTAGAGGTTCTGGGTTCAGCAAGGTGATCCTGTGTTGACCTACGACCCCTACGACTGATCAGAGAGACTCTGTATCTGCCATATTATTATGGCTAAGGTTAGTCAAGGTCTCAGATCTGTTCCTACCTCCTCATCCTGGGTGAGTTGCAGCTAGCTGCCCAATCTCAGATCTGTTCCTACCTCCTCATCCTGGGTGAGTTGCAGCTGTCTGTCCAGTCTCAGATCTGTTCCTACCTCCTCATCCTGGGTGAGTTGCAGCTGGCTGTCCAGTCTCAGATCTGTTCCTACCTCCTCATCCTGGGTGAGTTGCAGCTGGCTGTCCAGTCTCAGCGCTGTTCCTACCTCCTTATCCTGGGTGAGTTGCAGCTGGCTGTCCAGTCTCAGAGCCAGGACTTGTTAGTCAAGGTCTCAGATCTATTCCTACCTGCTCTCATCCTGGGTGAGTTGCAGCTGTCTGTCCAGTCTCAACTCTGTTCCTACCTCCTCATCCTGGGTGAGTTGCAGCTGTCTGTCCAGTCTCAGATCTGTTCCTACCTCCTCATCCTGGGTGAGTTGCAGCTGGCTGTCCAGTCTCAGATCTGTTCCTACCTCCTCATCCTGGGTGAGTTGCAGCTGGCTGTCCAGTCTCAGCGCTGTTCCTACCTCCTTATCCTGGGTGAGTTGCAGCTGGCTGTCCAGTCTCAGAGCCAGGACTTGTTAGTCAAGGTCTCAGATCTATTCCTACCTGCTCTCATCCTGGGTGAGTTGCAGCTGTCTGTCCAGTCTCAACTCTGTTCCTACCTCCTCTCATCCTGGGTGAGTTGCAGCTGGCTGTCCAGTCTCAGAGCCAGAACTTGTTTCTGGTGCAGGGCAACATTCAGCCTCTCCTCCAGCTCCTCCGTCTAGAGAAGAGAGCACAGAACAAGTAGAGTGATACATAAGCGTGTCCCCAGCTCCAGCTCCTCCGTCTAGGACAGAGAGCACAGAACAAGTAGAGTGATACATAAGCGTGTCCCCAGCTCCAGCTCCTCCGTCTAGAGAAGAGAGCACAGAACAAGTAGAGTGATACATAAGCGTGTCCCCAGCTCCAGCTCCTCCGTCTAGGACAGAGAGCACAGAACAAGTAGAGTGATACATAAGCGTGTCCCCAGCTCCAGCTCCTCCGTCTAGAGAAGAGAGCACAGAACAAGTAGAGTGATACATATGCGTGTCCCCAGCTCCAGCTCCTCCGTCTAGAGAAGAGAGCACAGAACAAGTAGAGTGATACATATGCGTGTCCCCAGCTCCAGCTCCTCCGTCTAGGACAGAGAGCACAGAACAAGTAGAGTGATACATATGCGTGTCCCCAGCTCCAGCTCCTCTGTCTAGAGAAGAGAGCACAGAACAAGTAGAGTGATACATATGCGTGTCCCCAGCTCCAGCTCCTCCGTCTAGAGAAGAGAGCACAGAACAAGTAGAGTGATACATATGCGTGTCCCCAGCTCCAGCTCCTCCGTCTAGGGAAGAGAGCACAGAACAAGTAGAGTGATACATAAGCGTGTCCCCAGCTCCAGCTCCTCCGTCTAGAGAAGAGAGCACAGAACAAGTAGAGTGATACATATGCGTGTCCCCAGCTCCAGCTCCTCCGTCTAGAGAAGAGAGCACAGAACAAGTAAAGTGATACATAAGCGTGTCCCCAGCTCCAGCTCCTCTGTCTAGAGAAGAGAGCACAGAACAAGTAGAGTGATACATATGCGTGTCCCCAGCTCCAGCTCCTCCGTCTAGAGAAGAGAGCACAGAACAAGTAGAGTGATACATAAGCGTGTCCCCAATGGCCCCTAATTCTCTTTCCTATTATAGTGCACTACTTCAGCCGGGGCCGGACATACCCCGCTCTGGTGCTATCTGGTATATAATGTAAATAAATCTAAAAATGGCCGCATGTTTTTGGACTCCATTATCAGTTCCTACCCGATTAGGTACAATACCATGGGAAATTCATGTTGAAAGGACGGGGTTGTGTTTGTAGCTAAAAGGGTGGGACTAAAAACAACAAGGTAACGAAAATGCAAATTATACTGGGTCTGGAACATGTATTTAGGTTTACAACCTTTGTGAAAGTTTAAAAAATGAAATTGCATAGTTTCCCAACAGGACAATGACCCAACACCAAGAAGGAGAATGAGGCATCAGATGACCTGGCCTCCACAATCACTCAACCTCAACCCACTCGAGATGGTCTGGGATGAGTTGGACCGCAGAGGGAAGGAAAAGCAGCCAACAAGTGCTCAGCAAGACTGTTGGAAAATTATTCCAGGTGAAGCTGGTTGAGAGAATGCCAAGCGTGTGCAAAGCTGTCATCAAGGCAAAGGGTGGCTACTTTGAAGAATCTCAAATATATTTTGATTTGTTTAACACTTTATGAGTAAATGTTTTTATTTAATTTTTTAACTTTAGCTGAAGTGGGCTAGTTGAAATGTTTTAACTTTAGCTGACGTGGGCTAGTTGAAATGTTTTTATTTTTTAACGTTAGCTGACATGGGCTAGTTGAAATGTTTTTATTTTATTTTTTAACTTTAGCTGACGTGGGCTAGTTGAAATGTTTTAACTTTAGCTGACGTGGGCTATTTGAAATGTTTTAACTTTAGCCGACATGGGCTAGTTGAAATGTTTTAACTTTAGCTGAAGTGGGCTAGTTGAAATGTTTTAACTTTAGCTGAAGTGGGCTAGTTGAAATGTTTTAACTTTAGCTGAAGTGGGCTAGTTGAAATGTTTTAACTTTAGCCGACATGGGCTAGTTGAAATGTTTTAACTTTAGCTGAAGTGGGCTAGTTGAAATGTTTTAACTTTAGCTGAAGTGGGCTAGTTGAAATGTTTTAACTTTAGCCGACATGGGCTAGTTGAAATGTTTTAACTTTAGCTGAAGTGGGCTAGTTGAAATGTTTTAACTTTAGCCGACATGGGCTAGTTGAAATGTTTTAACTTTAGCTGAAGTGGGCTAGTTGAAATGTTTTAACTTTAGCTGACGTGGGCTAGTTGAAATGTTTTAACTTTAGCTGAAGTGGGCTAGTTGAAATGTTTTAACTTTAGCCGACATGGGCTAGTTGAAATGTTTTAACTTTAGCTGAAGTGGGCTAGTTGAAATGTTTTAACTTTAGCTGACATGGGCTAGTTGAAATGTTTTTATTTTATTTTTTAACTTTAGCTGAAGTGGGCTAGTTGAAATGTTTTAACTTTAGCTGACATGGGCTAGTTGAAATGTTTTTATTTTTTAACGTTAGCTGACATGGGCTAGTTGAAATGTTTTTATTTTATTTTTTAACTTTAGCTGACGTGGGCTAGTTGAAATGTTTTAACTTTAGCTGACGTGGGCTATTTGAAATGTTTTAACTTTAGCTGACGTGGGCTATTTGAAATGTTTTAACTTTAGCTGACGTGGGCTATTTGAAATGTTTTAACTTTAGCTGACGTGGGCTATTTGAAATGTTTTAACTTTAGCCGACATGGGCTAGTTGATCCGGACATCTCTGACACGTTATAAATATCTCTCTACGGTCCGTAATGACTGACATGACAAGAGGACCTGATTATGCACCACCCAATTTAGAAATTGCACCTTGTGCATTCTACTATTAAAACTGCCAAGAGTAACTTTAAAGTGGGACAGATGTTTTTTTTAGGGGGGGGGGGGGGTCTAGAGGAGTGTCCATAGGGTCTGTGCAGCAAGTCACATTTTATGTCACATTCTCCATAGACAAGTGTAAACTAACAGTGAAATGCTTACTTTACAAGTCGTTTTCCAACCATGTAGAGTTAAAGAGAACATAAAAGAAGCAGGCTGAACGTCGTTTGACGTCCCTACTTTAGGGCCCTCTAGTCATAAGTAATAGAATATGATACTATTTGAGAAGCAGCCCCACATGTATGCTGATGTGAAGGTTTGGTAGCTCGATAGAACATCTTTGAGATCCTAGCTAACTACCTTTGTCAAGTGGTCCACTTTCATGTTATCTATGATGAGATTTTTCTGCGACATCTCTATTTTTAACAGCTGTAAGTTGTGCAGTAGCTCTTTCCTCTCGAGGAGCTGTCGGGTGACTTTCTGTGTCCCGGTGCGGTCCCGTTCGTCCGACGACGAGATGTCTTCCGTAGGCACCGTGGTCTCCAGACTGAATTCTTCCGACTCCTCTAGGGAGCTGGAGATATTCACCGACGGGTTTTTCTGCTTCTTCGGAGGCATTTTGTACCTAGATAACGTTAGCCACCTCGCTTTTGTCAAACAAGTAGTGATCTGCTTTTTGCCAGCTAACTACTGAGCATATAATTTAAGTATTACCGAAGATTAAGGATTAGCGAACTCAAGAGTTCAAGGACAGTTAAGGCGTTAGCTAGCTAGTTGCATGATTGTACTAACTAGCTAACAACGTCGACTGTTGCACGACATATACTGGTAACGAGCTCCTTGTCTGTGGTTGCATTAACAGTTAGCTACTGTACAGTACTAGTTAGTTACATAGTTATAGTTAGCTAACGTCGAATAGTTGGAAAAGTTCACTGTCCAACAGGTAGCTTCATAGCTAGCTGGCTAATTCCTTACAAATTATTCAGTTTTTTGTTGTAATATCCATAAATTAAATGGGGTTTAGCATTTCCTATTTATATTCGCGAACAACTCTAAATGTTGGGTGGTCGCTGTTTTCATAATTTCAACGGTCCCGCTTCGAATCGCATAGAAACCGCCGCTAGCGGATCACAACAAACAAACGGAAGTGACATCCGAGTCACTTCCGTTTGTTTTGCAACCACATAAAATGTCCGCCAGAAACAGCAACGTTTAATAATAATTTATTCAACTTTTTTTTTTAGCGCTATTCATTACATAAAGGATCTCAAAGCGCTTTAAAGAAACAAAACAAAACATAATGAGATTGACAGTCAATAGAAAATTCATTGCTTTGAGTGGTAATCTGAGGGAGATGGTTAAGCGGGGAGAGAAAGTTCGGGGGCAGGCAGGCAGCACGGTTTTCTTCTTCGAGGTTTTATTGGCGGACTACATCCCAAAATGGTGCATTGCCACCCCCTACTGGGTGGGGTGAAAACAAACATTTTAAAAATACTAAAAATAACTTAAAATAATAATAATAATGTATAAATATTTTAATCCCAGAAATAGTTCAGCTACATTAACAATTATATATATCTTTCTTGACTTACTTTCAACTTGTGCAGTTCCGTTTATCGCCAATGCTATAAATGACACAGAGTCCACTATCTTCACATTAAGGATTTCTGGGTCCTGATGTTGATTCTCAGCCTGTGGTGAAGGCTCCAATGTAGGCATATCATTCTTCACTACCGCAGGACCTTCAGATATACTCACTCTTTCAACCCTTTTGACAGCCTCTGCATAGGAGACTCTCAACTGCCTTTGATTTGAGCAACCTCAGTCTCTTTCACCCTACATTGGGAACTCCAATGATTGCTCTTCATGCTCCCCACCACAGTTGATTGCTCTTCATGCTCCCCACCACAGTGGATTGCTCTTCATGCTCCCCACCACAGTTGATTGCTCTTCATGCTCCCCACCACAGTTGATTGCTCTTCATGCTCCCCACCACAGTTGATTGCTCTTCATGCTCCCCACCACAATTGATTGCTCTTCATGCTCCCCACCACAGTTGCAACATGTTGCTCCTTGTCTATTCTCTTCTACTAGACATTTAACATCTCCTTCATAGTGGTCTTTCCCACACATCACACATCTCAGCTTCTCCCTTCTGCAGACACTTCTTCCATGTTCACACATTTGGCAGAAAGAACATTGTAAAATGCCGTTTTACAGAAGCTCCAACAGTACATACATCCCAGGTACACTCGAGTAGGGAGAGATTCCACGTCAAAGAAGATCATTAGAAGAGACGTTAGTCTCTTCTCCTTCTTGCCATTAGCCATATGATTCAGTGTTCATCGATCACTCCTGGAATATCCTTAAATAAAACAATAAAACATCCTCTGAGACTCCAGAAATGACTTACTAGACAGGTGTCCTCCCTCGACAGGTGTCACAAAAACAAAAACACTTACGGGAAGCATAGAAATAGCACACATCTACTGATTCTTAGACTTGCTTTCAATGAGAATGACAGATCTATAGCACACATTTCTATGTGAATTTGGTGGGGTTTTCCAAAAATATTTATATTGCAGCTTTAAATGTTTCAAAGACAGTATTACATGTATTTAAGTATTTGGGAACAATAACATTAGTCATCTAAAACAATTATACTTTAAGGAAAAATCTTTTTATATATTTTATGTTTCGCTAACATAATATAATTTAAAAGTATGCATTAAGGTGTTTGTAATATAATACATGTGGCAAAAAAACGAATGTAGAATATTTAGCTAGCAACCTCCATGGGAATTCGCTATTAATTGTGCTAATTTTGTTAGCATTCTGATAATAGAAGCCCAATGGGCTTTTTAGCGTTTTTTGGAGCACCCTTTCGAAAGCTTCCAAAATATGTTTTACAACGGTGGGGGAGTGTCAAGATGGAGGCACGGTGGCTTCAACACAGCGCCCCCTATCAGTCGCCTAGTTTATATACGAACCATTGAGCAGGACTCAGGTGAAGTTTAAACTCAGTTGGTAGTTTAGGGTAATTTCCGGTTCCAAATTGTCTCGTGCATTAAACGTTGTTTACTATGTATTGACGTGGGAAAATAACAGATTCTTTTGTGTTTGATTGGTGAAATGTGAGACAGTCTTCTGTACAAATTGTTATGCCCAGAACATTAATCCCGGAACAAATATTTTTTGCACTTGCATCAGCACGACTGAATAATGGCGTTGCACACCTTTACAACGTGACCTTTCGACATTTTTTTTCGATGAGCACGGATGTAAAATTGAATTCAGACTGACACAAATGTAAGACATTCAATAGAATATTACCACGATTATATGATCCATTATGTCATTGTTGAGAGTGGACCTTAATAGCAGTTTGTGTGATTTTTTCTCTTCTCGTGATTATGGAACATAAACACAGTCGCTTTCTATCTTGTCTGCACGTCGAACGGTATTTCCTCCTCTCCCGATGGACAGTTCTGGAACTTTAAATATAACGACGTGAGTGTCAACATCTTGACTCCATATGCATGTATCATCAAACCATTGAAATGATGAGGTTTCTCACCCCACCGCTTTTGAACGAGCTGCGGCGGCGTCTCTCGCTGTTATCCACTGTCGCAAATAAACAGCTACCACTCACCTGCCTTCTCCCACCCCACCACTCTGCACCCCTAAGCCGGCCTCTCTATACTGGGGCCACACTAAGAAAAGATGTACCCCTCCCTCAGTCTAAAGGAGATCAGACTGAAGAGAAACTGGACCTGGACATATGGAAGTCTGTGATGAGGTTTCAGGTCCCAGCGGTGGAGATGGAGGAGAAACAGGGAGGTGAGGAGGGAGGTGGTGGTGCTGCTCCTTCAGGACCAGGAGGAGGTGTAGCAGGGCAGGAGGAGGTCTCCCCACTGGAGGCCACCAGAGAGCTGGTAGTGATGTGGCGTCAGGCTGGGAAGCTGGTGCCAGAGACCATGACTGACGAGGAGCTGGGGATCCTGGCCGAGTTCCAAACCAAGTCCTCCAAGAAGAAGTACCTGAAATACCTGGCCATCAAGGAGAGCCACAAGAACAACCACAAGCAGAAACAGGAGAAGAAGAAGGCAGAGAGGAGCGAGAGGTTCCTGGAGGACGATAGGATCAGGCCTGGCGGTGTGAGAGGAGAGGAGGGGGAACTGAGGAACACTTTCCTTCTCCAGTTCTGGGGTCGTTCCCTGGACAAGCTGCTGGGGTGGAGGTCGGCCCAGGCCGTGGTGTTCGGTCAGCCGCTGGTGTTCGATATGTCCTACGAACAGCAGATGACGCGTCGGGAGGTGGAGAACACTGTGTCCCAGCTGATGGAGGTGGAGGGGTGGAACCGCCGAGCCCCGGACCCCTTCCACCTACACTTCTGTAACTTGCAGCCGGACGGGGGTTACCACAGGGAGCTGGTTAAACGCTACGGCGCCGAGGCCTGGGAGCGCCTCCTCATCACCTCCACAGAGCAACGTCACGTGGACCTGTTCCCCCGGGACGACCTGGTCTACCTGACGGCGGACTCCCCCAACGTCCTCCGTACCTTCGACAACTCTAAGGTCTACGTCGTGGGCTCCATGGTGGACCGCTCCATCCAATCAGGGCTCTCCCTGGCCAACGCCAAGCGTCTGAAGCTGAATACGGCCCGTCTGCCGCTTGACGACTTCCTCCAATGGGAGACGGGGGCCAAGAACCTGACCCTGGATCAGATGATACGCATCTTGCTGACACTGAAGGAGAGTGGGAGGTGGGAGGAGGCGCTGGAGCACGTACCCAAGAGGAAACATGATGGATTCTACCAGGAGAAACCCCAGCGGGACAGAGACAGAGGCTCAGATAAGGACGGGAGGTTTAGTGGCAGAACCAGAGGAGACACAGGGTTCAGGGCTGGGGACAGAGACAGAGGCTCAGATAAGGACGGGAGGTTTAGTGGCAGAACCAGAGGAGACACAGGGTTCAGGGCTGGGGACAGAGACTGTGATAGAACATTCAGGAGTGGGGACAGAGACTGTGATAGAACATTCAGGAGTGGGGACAGAGACTGTGATAGAACATTCAGGAGTGGGGACAGAGAGAGGGCATTTAGTAGAAGAGACAGTGTATTGAAGAGTGGGGACAGTGACAGAGCAGTCAGGACTGGAGACAGAGGAGACAGTGACAGAGCAGTCAGGACTGGAGACAGTGACAGAGCAGTCAGGACTGGAGACAGAGGAGACAGTGACAGAGCAGTCAGGACTGGAGACAGAGGAGACAGTGACAGAGCAGTCAGGACTGGAGACAGAGGAGACAGTGACAGAGCAGTCAGGACTGGAGACAGAGGAGACAGTGACAGAGCAGTCAGGACTGGAGACAGAGGAGACAGTGACAGAGCAGTCAGGACTGGAGACAGAGGAGACAGGACTGGAGACAGTGACAGAGCAGTCAGGACCGGAGACAGAGATGGTATGGAGGAGTGGAGACAGAAACGGATGAATGGTGTGGTCAGAGAGAGAGGATCCGCTAGCAGACATAAGGACAGTGTATTCAGTAGCAGAGACAGGGTAGCAGTCAGTAAGGAAGCAGCAGGGGATGCAGAGAACAGACAGAACACACAGACCACCACCAGGGTACGGACATCACTAAAAAACAAGATGGAGGATCGGAACAGTACAGCCAAGAGCGGGAAGAAATTGCGGGAGGAAGAGTAGCCTTATTGGGCCAAATATTCTGAGACATTTCTCCTCTGAATGTTCTTCAGTTTCACCCTGTTGTGTTAATGGATTCGGAGATGACCTGATGAAAAGCACTTCTAAATGCCTTGAACACTTGACAGGTGTGGCATATCAAGACGCTGATTAAAACAGCATTGGTCGTTACACAGGTGCACCTTGTGCCGGGGTACAATAAAAGGCCAGTTCGGCAACAGCTTCAGGTGGACCATGAACAGAAACATGTTTTGATGAGCAACTCAGTGACTGTTGATTGTTTGGAATCTTTGGCGTATTTGCTACTTTATGTCAATGTACACCGAGGGAAAAAAATAAACGCAACATGTGAAGTGTATTATGAGCTGAAATAAAAAGATCCAGAACATTTTCCACACGTACAAAAAGCTTATTTCTCTCTAAACATTTTGCACACATCTGTTTTACATCCCTGTTCGTGAGCATTTCTTATTTGTCAAGATGATCCATCCACTTGACAGGTGTGGCATATCAAGATGCTGATTAAAACAGCATTGGTCATTACACAGGTGCACCTTGTGCTGGGGTACAATAAAATACCACTTTGGCAAAAGCTCCAGGTGGACATTCCTGCAGTCAGTATGCCAATTGCAACGCTCCCTCAAAACTTGAGACATCTGTGGCGTTGTGTTGTGTGACAAAATCACACATTTTAAAGTGGCCTGAGGGAGTGTGCAGTTGGCATGTTGACTGCAGGAATGTCCACCTGGAGCTGTTGCCAGAGATTTTAATGTTCATTTCTCTACCATAAACTGCCTCCAACATTGCTCCCTCCCTGTGCGTCTAACCGGCCTCACAACCACAGACCAGGTGTAACCACGCCAGTCCAGGACCTCCTCATCCGGCTTCTTCACCTGCAGGGGAGGTGCTGAGGAGTTTTTCTATCTAGCAATTTTGTGGGGAAAAACTCTTTCTGATTGGTTGGGCCTGGCTCCCCAGTGGGTGGGCCGATGCCCTCCCAGGCCCACCCATGGCTTGCGGACCTGTCCAGTCATGTGAAATCCATAGATTAGGGCCCTAATGAATTGATTTCAATTGATTGATTTCCTTATAAACTGTAACTCAGTAAAATCTTTGAAATGGTTTTCATTTATATATTTTTGTTCAGTATATTTAACCACAAAATGTTCACGTCATTATATTGTCTAGCTGAACTACAGTTTTAAATTAAAAACCATTTACTCCTGTTTAACCTCCATTCATCCTGTATTCAAGCGTTATGAGTTGGACAGATACTCACTAAACAGACAGTAAATAGATGGAACAAATCTTTCATTTTGTTCTCTGACATGAAGGAATTTAGAAAAATCTTTACAAAGGGAAAATGGTCAACAACAACAACCGTGAACCCCCCCCCCCCCCCAAAAAAAAACATTCTTATTTAAACTTTCATCTACTTTCGTTTTCTTAAAAGTGAAATGTTTTCAGGTTCTTCATCGGGGAGATACAGTGCCTTCAGAAAGTACAGTAGTCATAACCTTTGACCCTTTGACCCTGAAATCAAAATGGATTCAATTTTTATATATATTTTTTTATCTCACCCATCTACACACAATACTCCATAATGACAAGGTGAAAATGTGTTTAGAAATTTTAGCAAACGTGTTGAAAAAATAAATGAGCTGAAATATCTCATGTATTCACACCTTAAACACAAGATCAAATCTACACTAGAGTTGCGACCGAGACAGTGGATGTTCCTGACTAGATAGTTTAGACTTAAATCTACTTGAACATCTATGGAAAGACCTAAAAAAAAAAATGGCTGTCTAGCAATGATCAACAACCAATTTGCCAGAGCGTGAATAATTCTCACCCATCTACACACAATACTCCATAATGACAAAAGTGAAAACCTTAATGGTCAATACTTTGTATAAGCACCTTTGGCAGCGATTAAAGCTGCTAGGCTTTCTGGGTAAATCTCTTAAGAGCTTTCCACACCTGAATTGTGCAACATTTGCCCATTTATTATTTTCAAAATTCTTCAAATTGGTTGTTGATCATTGCTACTCAACTATTTTCAGGTCTTGACATAGATTGTGAAGTAGATTTAGGTCAGCAGTAACTCGTCCACTCAGGAACATTCACTGTCTTCTTGGTAAGCAACTCCAGTGTAGATTTTGGCCTTGTGTTCTAGTTTATTGTCTTGCTGAAAGGTGAACTCATCTCCCAGTGTCTGGTGGAAAGCAGACTGAACCAGGTTTTCCCTCTAGGATTCTTCCTGTGTTTAGCTCCAGTCTGTTTATTTTTTTTATCCTGAAAAACTCCCCAGTTCTTAACGATGACAAGCATACCCATAACATGATGCAGCCACCACTATGATTGAACATATGGAGAGTGGTACTCAGTAATGTGTTGTATTGGATTTCCCCAAACGTAACACTTTGTATTCAGGACAAAAAGTTCATTTCTTTGCCACATTTTATGCAGTATTACTTTAGTGCCTCGTTGTAAACAGGAAGCATGTGTTGGAATATTTGTTATTCTGTACAGGCTTCCTTCTTTTCACTCTGTCATTTAGGTTAGTATTGTGGAGTGACTACAATGTTGTTGATCCATCCACAGTTGTCTCCTTTCACAGCCATTAAACTCTGTAACTGTTTTAAAGTCACCATTGGCCTCGTGGTGAAATCCCTGAACGGTTTCCTTCCTCTCCGGCAACTGAGTTAGGAAGGACGCCTGTATCTCTGTAGTGACTGGGTGTATTGATCCACCATCCAAAGTGTAATGAATAACTTCACCATGCTCAACGGGATATTCCAATTTTCACACATCTACCAATAGATGACCTTCTTTGCGAGACATTGGAAAACCTCCCTTGTCTTTGTGGTTGAATCTGTGTTTGAAATTCACTGCTCGACTGAGGAACCTTCCGATAATACTGAGATGAGGAAGTCATTAGAAAATCATGTTAAACACTATTATTGCACACAGCGAGAGTCCATGCAACTAATGTGACTTGTTAAGCACATTCTCACTCCTGAACTTATTTAAGCCATAACGAGAGGGGTTGAATACTCGATACAGTAACCGAACGGTTGCTGGATCGAATCCCCGAGCTGACAAGGTAAAAAATCTGCCGTTCTGCCCCTGAACAAGGCAGTTAACTGACTGACACGTGTTGTATAATTTTGACCATATTATTTTTGGGAAGCCCAATTGATTCCAAGATGGAATACTTTCAGATTCTCCGAACTCACTTCCTTGTTTAAATCACTTGCTCTGCTCACGTTCTGAAGCCCACAATATCGTGGGAGGTTCTAAGAGTTATGAGACGGTGACGGACAGAGATCAGCCAATTAAAATCAGCGGTTGTTTCGTCAGCTTCTGCCGTGCTTCCAGTCAAGTCCCGCTCTGAGGCCGCTGTGAAACCAGACGGTTCGACGGAGGGAGAGCCGACTGGTGTTCCTCACAGCGGCCAGCGCTGACCTGTCCAGGTTAAAGGTCACGACCCCTGCCCTCTGACCCCTAGAGGACCAGGATGTCTCCGCTGCAGCGCTCGCAGCAGTTGAAGGTGATGTTCTCATAGCGGGTGTAAGGGTGGAACCGGCCGATGCTCTTCTTATTGGTCAGGAAGGCCGAGGGGGAGGTGTCAGAGATAGAGAGGGGGGAGGGCTCTTCCTCGTTGTCTGAACAGGAAATAGGGTCCAGGATCTTCAACACCTGAGAAGGGAAGGAGGAGAGAAAGACAGAAAGAGTGAGCGGGTTGTTTCTGGATAGAGGCCAGTGTGAGAGTCCTGCTGGGGGAGTCCCCCACTCCACTTCCTACCTTCTCAGCCATCTTCTCAGCAGGCGTGTGTGAGGTGTTAGGGAGCTCTGAGACCTGTCTTCCTACCTTCTCAGCCATCTTCTCAGCAGGCGTGTGTGAGGTGTTAGGGAGCTCTGAGACCCGTCTTCCTTTTCCCAGCCCGGCTCCACTGCTGCTCCCTACTGGCCCAACCTTCCCCAGCAGGCGGGAGTTGATGGCGTCCGCCAGCTTGTGATTGGCTAGGGCTAGTTCTCCCGTGCTGAGTGGCTGGCCACTGGGGTAGTAGGTCTGCTGTCGACCCCACTGGAGAGAGACCAGCAGCTGCTCCAGAGACCTGGGAGAGAGACACACAAACACATCATCTGTATAGCCGGTACTGTGGTGGGTCTCTCAGTTACTTTATGTTCCTATGTGAGTTTTACCACTAGTGTGTTGTATAGAAGTCCTACTGTACCTGTGGGTTAGCATCATGTCTGTGTGTTGTATAGAAGTCCGAACTGTACCTGTGGGTTAGCATCATGTCTGTGTGTTGTATAGAAGTCCGAACTGTACCTGTGGGTTAGCATCATGTCTGTGTGTTGTACCTGTGGGTTAGCATCATGTCTGTGGGTTGGCATCATGTCTGTGGGTTAGCATCATGTCTGTGGGTTAGTATCAAGTCTGTGGGTTAGCGTCATGTCTGTGTGTTGTACCTGTGGGTTAGCATCATGTCTGTGTGTTGTACCTGTGGGTTAGCGTCATGTCTGTGTGTTGTACCTGTGGGTTAGCATCATGTCTGTGTGTTGTACCTGTGGGTTAGCATCATGTCTGTGTGGTGTACCTGTGGGTTAGCATCATGTCTGTGTGGTGTACCTGTGGGTTAGCATCATGTCTGTGTGTTGTACCTGTGGGTTAGCATCATGTCTGTGTGTTGTACCTGTGGGTTAGCATCATGTCTGTGTGTTGTACCTGTGGGTTAGCATCATGTCTGTGTGTTGTACCTGTGGGTTAGCATCATGTCTGTGTGTTGTACCTGTGGGTTAGCATCATGTCTGTGTGGTGTACCTGTGGGTTAGCATCATGTCTGTGTGTTGTATAGAAGTCCTACTGTACCTGTGGGTTAGCATCATGTCTGTGTGTTGTACCTGTGGGTTAGCGTCATGTCTGTGTGTTGTACCTGTGGGTTAGCATCATGTCTGTGTGTTGTACCTGTGGGTTAGCATCATGTCTCTGAAGAACTCGTCTCTCTCACTCAGCAGGTCTGTGATGGCGCTCTGAGCCTCTCTGGTCTGGTGCTGGAGAGAAACCCTGGCATTGGTCAGCTCCTCCGCCATCACTCTTGAAGAGATACCACACACACACACAACAGTCAGTCGATACACACCGACACACACACACACACACTCCTTCCCTCCGTCACCGCCTCACCCCTACCTGGACGCCAGGAACTTGCTCCTCCGCCATCACTCTTGAAGAGATACCACACACACACACACAACAGTCAGTCGATACACACCGACACACACACACACTCCTTCCTTCCCTCCGTCACCGCCTCACCCCTACCTGGACGCCAGGAACTTGCTCCTCCAGACATCACATTGTATAGACATGCGTTCCAGCTGTTCTGCTGTGGAGGCCCGGCTGCGACCCAAAGCCTCGTTCTCTAAGATCAGCTGGTTCTTCTCTCTGGCCAGACGCTCAAAATGGTACTGCAGGTCATCACCTACAGAGGCTACCAGCAGCTTCTTCAACTCTCTGTTCACCTATAGGACAATACAGAGCTGGTGTCGGTTCAAATATGGACCAGAGTGGTACTGCAGGTCATCACCTACAGAGGCTACCAGCAGCTTCTTCAACTCTCTGTTCACCTATAGGACAATACAGAGCTGAGTCGGTTCAAATATGGACCAGAGTGGTACTGCAGGTCATCACCTACAGAGGCTACCAGCAGCTTCTTCAACTCTCTGTTCACCTATAGGACAATACAGAGCTGGTGTCGGTTCAAATATGGACCAGAGTGGTACTGCAGGTCATCACCTACAGAGGCTACCAGCAGCTTCTTCAACTCTCTGTTCACCTATAGGACAATACAGAGCTGGTGTCGGTTCAAATATGGACCAGAGTACTGTATTTCATGTGCCAACAGATTCTGAAAACACAAGTACTATCCTTATCGGGACAAAGGCAAGTGCTGAAAACTCAGGATCCAGATTAACTCCTAGTCACTGAACAAAACTCAGGATCCAGATTAACTCCTTCAGTCACTGAACACAACTCAGGATCCAGATTAACTCCTACAGTCACTGAACAAAACTCAGGATCCAGATGAACTCCTACAGTCACTGAACAAAACTCAGGATCCAGATGAACTCCTACAGTCACTGAACAAAACTCAGGATCCAGATTAACTCCTACAGTCACTGAACAAAACTCAGGATCCAGATTAACTCCTAGTCACTGAACAAAACTCAGGATCCAGATTAACTCCTAGTCACTGAACAAAACTCAGGATCCAGATTAACTCCTAGTCACTGAACAAAACTCAGGATCCAGATTAACTCCTAGTCACTGAACAAAACTCAGGATCCAGATTAACACCTACAGTCACTGAACAAAACTCAGGATCCAGATTAACTCCTAGTCACTGAACAAAACTCAGGATCCAGATTAACTCCTAGTCACTGAACAAAACTCAGGATCCAGATTAACTCCTAGTCACTGAACAAAACTCAGGATCCAGATTAACTCCTACAGTCACTGAACAAAACTCAGGATCCAGATGAACTCCTACAGTCACTGAACAAAACTCAGGATCCAGATTAACTCCTAGTCACTGAACAAAACTCAGGATCCAGATTAACTCCTAGTCACTGAACAAAACTCAGGATCCAGATTAACTCCTAGTCACTGAACAAAACTCAGGATCCAGATTAACTCCTAGTCACTGAACAAAACTCAGGATCCAGATTAACTCCTAGTCACTGAACAAAACTCAGGATCCAGATTAACTCCTAGTCACTGAACAAAACTCAGGATCCAGATTAACTCCTACAGTCACTGAACAAAACTCAGGATCCAGATTAACTCCTACAGTCACTGAACAAAACTCAGGATCCAGATTAACTCCTAGTCACTGAACAAAACTCAGGATCCAGATTAACTCCTAGTCACTGAACAAAACTCAGGATCCAGATTAACTCCTAGTCACTGAACAAAACTCAGGATCCAGATTAACTCCTACAGTCACTGAACAAAACTCAGGATCCAGATGAACTCCTAGTCACTGAACAAAACTCAGGATCCAGATTAACTCCTACAGTCACTGAACAAAACTCAGGATCCAGATGAACTCCTAGTCACTGAACAAAACTCAGGATCCAGATTAACTCCTACAGTCACTGAACAAAACTCAGGATCCAGATGAACTCCTACAGTCACTGAACACAACTCAGGATCCAGATGAACTCCTACAGTCACTGAACAAAACTCAGGATCCAGATTAACTCCTACAGTCACTGAACAAAACTCAGGATCCAGATGAACTCCTACAGTCACTGAACAAAACTCAGGATCCAGATTAACTCCTACAGTCACTGAACAAAACTCAGGGTCCAGATGAACTCCTAGTCACTGAACAAAACTCAGGATCCAGATTAACTCCTACAGTCACTGAACAAAACTCAGGATCCAGATTAACTCCTACAGTCACTGAACAAAACTCAGGATCCAGATTAACTCCTACAGTCACTGAACAATTCCAAATAATGTGTTTCATAGTGTTTAAGAACCAAATGCAGCTGTTTTTAAAAAAAATCTCTCAATATCAAATTATTTCTGGGGAACAATTAAGGTCCTCACCGTGATCGTCTTCAATTAAAAATGGTTTTATAAAAAGAAACAGAAATAGCTTCTTAGCTAAGAGTAATTTCTCAAGCAAGAATTTAGTTAGGATTGTCTGGGAGTGGCCTGAGTGGTGAAGGGAAAGCTGAAAACTAGCTGCTATTGGCAGAGAGGTTTGGAACTCTTTCTTACTGGTCTATTAAATTACTAGTCTGTCACCAGGCAGGCCAAACCTCCACCCCACCAAAACAGGCTGACATTTCAGGAAGTCTTTTCCAACAGCTCTTACACTAAAAGGGACTTATCATCATTTTCACAGTAGGTCTCCACACTCAGTGTGGAAATATATATAAAACACAGTAATTTGAGGTTTTTGATGGCACTGGGCCTTTACGTTAACTCATTTGCCCACCTCAGTCTGCACGTGGAGCTGGTTGAGGAGCCCCTCCTTGTCCTGCAGCAGTCTTCTCTCTGAGTTCTGCAGCTTCTCCATGGCTCCTCTCAGGTCCTCCAGAGGAGGGGAGGGAGAGGGGGGCCGCTCCTCCATCTGCTGCCCAGCCCAGGCCTCTCCTTTCTCCTCAGCCGGACCCACATGACCCCCACTCCGGCTGATGGCGGCACGGGGAACAACGATCCTCACCGCCTCCACCACCATGCAGGCCTCCCGGGGAACCTTCCCCAGGTGAAGCACCCCGGGGGGCTGGGGGGCAGACGGGGTGGCTCTGGGACTGGCTCTGGGGCTCTGCTGGGGGGTGGAGTGGGGGCTGTGCTGGAGGCTGGCGGGGGCAGGGTGCATCTTCTTGGGGCTTTGTTTGGGACTAGCTACCTTAAGTAGTGGCACCGAAGACAGAGGCGTATCCACGGCACCGATCTCCTTAGCGACTGGGGGCTTGTCTGTCTCCATGCCGTCGCCGGGGCCCCTGACTGGACGGACGGAACCTGGCAAACATTCTGGAATGTTATCTCTCTCTCAATGTATTGACTGGAGGAGTTATCAGGTCTCAACATCGCTGTGTGTGATAGGCTGAAAGGATGCAGGGAGAGGATGTAAACAACAGTGGAATGATAGGGGGTGATAATGACTTACCTCTGTCTGCTACTGCAGCGGTAGACATGATGGTAGAGGAAGTCTTCACAACAGTCCAGTCGAATGGCAGAGGGACAGGGCGGTGGATGACTTCCAGGATGGCAGTTTAGATCTCTCTCCCGAAGACAGACAGACAAATGTTGATTCTGAGTTTACCACCCTGTTAGACATGTTAAATGAATCAAATAAAATAAGAAAGTAGCGAGAGAATCTGGCACAGCTCCTGTAACTAGCTAATGGACTTTTTTCTGCCTTCAATTCTTTATTTTTTAATATGTTTTGAATTGGTAAAATGAAGAGTCAAAACAGCTGCCCTTTCCAACTAGTTGTTTACTTGGCTAGTTCAGTCTCTGGCTGAGCTCCAAGGATAAAATAAATCACCTGTTATCTGTGGAGGAGCTTTAACAGCAGTGTCAGCACATGATCAACACCCAGCCGGTTAGATAAGGATATAAGAGAACGGAGTTCAGCTTTCCTCAACTAACAACAAAGCAAACCGAGTAGGAAACAACAAACCATGCCCTGGACATAAAGGTGTAAACATTGTTAACTAACATTAGCAGTGTAAAGTAGAGAGATATCAAAACGGTATCAGAATAAACATGCACATACTGTTATTTACCCGATTAAAAATATTTCCTCTGTTAAATCTTGGTCGCCATCTTGTTTGTGTTCTCACCGACCGGACACTGTTGGCTTGGCGGACGTGGAGGGGTGTCCGACAGGAAACAGACTCTGAATCAGCTTGGACGATTTCTCATCCATAGTGGGGACAGTAAACAGATATCCCAAATCTGATTCACGATCAGTAAACGGAAGTTGAGACGACAGCGTTACAAAATTACCAAACCGCGGAATAATAATAATAATAACCGGAACTATTATCCGCACTACTGTGTTCCACCGTAGGAAATAAAATATTGTTACACCCACAGAAGACAACTTTTTTTTAAATGTACCGAAGATAATCAATTCTGGTTAAACTATTGTCCTTTAGTACAGGTGAGTTTGATATCCACGTGTGTGTATTTGAATCGAGCTTTTCAAATAGCTACTACGATATGGGCGATTTGCTATAGTCTTATTTTGGTCTTGATGTTGTCTAGGCTGTCACTCGGAGAGCAATGGGGGTACACGGGCTGTGGAAGCTGCTTGAGACCACCGGGAAGCCCATCAACCCCGAGACACTCGAGGGCAAGATCCTGGCTGTCGGTATCCTTCCGAAACACCACAAGGAGCCCCCCCCCCCCCCCCCCCCCACCTTTCGCTCTCTTAAACTCTTTCTCTCTCTCTCCTTGTTCTTGACTTTTTTAAAGTAGTGTTT
The DNA here is from genome assembly GCF_013265735.2 of Oncorhynchus mykiss. Lineage (NCBI taxonomy): Eukaryota > Metazoa > Chordata > Actinopteri > Salmoniformes > Salmonidae > Oncorhynchus > Oncorhynchus mykiss. Next base: position 1,201,522 of record NW_023493665.1, on the reverse strand, counting down.
CCCTGCGTCTTCCCCTCAATCTCCCACCCATACCTACTGCACATCCCAGTCATAACATGTGTCTGCATCTTACATAGAGTTAGTGTCTAGTGTATTTGTGCAGTAACCAAATTATCCCATGTGTAACTCTGTGTTGTTGTCTGTTCACACTGCTATGCTTTATCTTGGTCAGGGTCGCAGTTGTAAATGAGAACTTGTTCTCAACTAGACCTACCTGGTTAAATAAAGGTGAAATAAAAATAATTGTAAAAATTTGGTCACATACACATGGTTAGCAGATGTTAATGTGAGTGTAGCGAAATGCTTGTGCTTCTAGTTCCGACAATGCAGTAATAACCAACAAGTAATTAACTAACAATTTCAAAACTACTACCTTATACACACAAGTGTAAGGGGATAAAGAATATGTACATAAAGATATATGAATGAGTGATGGTACAGAACGGCATAGTCAAGATGCAGTAGATGGTATAGAGTGCAGTATATACATATGAGATGAGTAATGTAGGGTATGTAAACATTATATAAAGTGGCATTGTTTAAAGTGGCTAGTGATACATTTATTACATAAAGATGCAGTAGATGGTATAGCTGTTCAGTATATACATATGAGATGAGTAATGTAGGGTATGTAAACATTATATAAAGTGGCATTGTTTAAAGTGACTAGTGATACATGTATTACATCAAGATGCAGTAGATGGTATAGCTGTTCAGTATATACATATGAGATGAGTAATGTAAACATTATATAACGTTAGCTAGTTGTCTGCCTGTGTCTGTAGAGATCCTTGACCTGTCCCTCTCCCAGACATCAGTATCTGGTTGAACCAGGCTGTGAAGGGTGTGAGAGACAGGGAGGGTAACAGTGTCCAGAACGCCCACCTCCTCACCCTGTTCCATCGTCTCTGTAAATTGCTCTTTTTCCGCATCAGACCTGTCTTCGTGTTCGATGGAGACGCACCTCTGATCAAGAAACAGACCCTGGTGTGTGTGTGTGTGTGTGTGTGTGTGTGTGTGTGTGTGTGTGTGTGTGTGTGTGTGTGTGTGTGTGTGTGTGTGTGTGTGTGTGTGTGTGTGTGTGTGTGTGTGTTTTCATGTTCTCTGTGTGTGTGTGTTTATTCTGTCTGTATGTGTGTGTGTGTGTTTATTCTGTCTGTGTGTGTGTGTGTGTGTGTTCATGTTGTCTGTCTGTGTGTGTGTGTGTGTTCATGTTGTCTGTGTGTGTGTGTGTGTGTGTGTGAGTGAGTGTGTTAACCCTGTGCTTCCCTCCAGGCCATCAGAAGACAGAGAAAGGAGGAGAAGACTATGGAGTCCAAACAGACCAATGACAAACTCCTCAAGACCTTCCTGAAGAGACAAGCCATCAAAGCTGCTCTGGGAGAGAGGAGGTGAGGTGAGGAGAGGAGGAGAGGAAGGTCTGTATATAGGCCTGTAACCATAGAGATCTGGTCTGTAACCATAGAGGTCTGGTCTGTATATAGGTCTGTAACCATAGAGATCTGGTCTGTAACCATAGAGATCTGGTCTGTAACCAAAGAGGTCTGGTCTGTAACCAAAGAGGTCTGTATATAGGCCTGTAACCATAGAGGTCTGGTCTGTGAATAGGCCTGTAACCATAGAGGTCTGGTCTGTGAATAGGCCTGTAACCATAGAGGTCTGGTCTGTGAATAGGCCTGTAACCATAGAGGTCTGGTCTGTGAATAGGCCTGTAACCATAGAGGTCTGGTCTGTAACCATAGAGATCTGGTCTGTTTATAGGCCTGTAACCATTTGTGTTGTGATTCTCCTCCAGTCAGGATCATCTGCCCAGCCTGTCTGCTGTGAGGAGAGAGGAGGACATGTTCATGCTGCCTGCCCTGCCAGCCCAGGAGGAGGAGAGAGAGAGGAGCAGCTCAGACGAGGAGGAGCAGGTGGAGGAGGACAGCCGTCACATCTACCAGGTGAGGTCAACACCCACGTCATGTGATGGAGGAGAAAACAGAGAGGGTGGTGCTTTATCGTCTTGTCCAATAAGAACACTGGATTCCTTTTTGTCTCATTAAGTTTTGCTACCTTGTGACACCTGTCTGTATGTCTGTCTGCCTGTCTGTCTGTCTGCCTGTCTGCCTGTCTGCCTGCCTGCCTGCCTGCCTGCCTGCCTGTCTGCCTGTCTGCCTGTCTGCCTGTCTGCCTGCCTGCCTGCCTGCCTGCCTGCCTGCCTGCCTGCCTTGCCTTGCCTGCCTTGCCTGCCTTGCCTGCCTTGCCTGCCTGCCTGTCTGTCTGCCTGCCTGCCTGCCTGCCTGCCTGCCTGTCTGTCTGTCTGTCTGTCTGTCTCTGTCTCTGTCTCTCTGTGCGTATGTGCCTGCCTGTCTGTCTGTCTGTCTGTCTGTCTGTCTGTCTGTGCGTATCTGCCTGTCTGCCTGTCTGTCTGTGCGTATGTGCCTGTCTGCCTGTCTATCTGTCTGTCTGTGCGTATGTGTCTGTCTGTCTGCCTTCCTGCCTGTCTGTCTGCCTGTCTGTCAGGGGGATTTCTTTGAAGACTCTAACTCTGTGGACATCAACTCTGAGGAGTTTTCTGCCATGCCTCCTGAGGTGAAACATGAGATCCTTAAAGACATGAAGGAATTCAGCAAGAGACGACGCACCATGTACCACACACCTCCCGAGGTACCACACACCATGTACCCCACACCTCCCGAGGTACCACACACACCATGTACCCCACACCTCCTGAGGTACCACACACCTCCTGAGGTACCACACACCTCCTGAGGTACCACACACACTGTCTCTCTCTGTGTGTGTGTGTGTGTCATGCACCCTAACCCCCCCCTCCCAGCGGTCAGGGGACTTCTCCCAGTACCAGCTAGCAGGACTGCTGCAGAGGAACAAGCTGAACGTGCGTCTGGAGGGGGTGGAGAGAGAGATGTCCAACCGTAGTGCTGGGAACGCCCCGGGGGTGGAGCTATACAACCAGGGGGAGGGGCACAGCGTGGAGACACGACGCCTCCTCTCAGAAGACTCCACCCACTACATCCTCATCAAAGGTTAGAGGTCGAAGTGGGTCAGCGATCAAACTGAGCGATTCTCCGCATTAGACCTGTTCAAACTCATCCCCTCGTGTCTGTCTGGCTGTCTGGCTGTGTGTCTGTCTGGCTGTGTGTCTGTGTGTCTTTGTGTCTGTGCCTGTGTGTGTGTTTGTGTGTGTGTGTGCCCCTCAGGTCCGAAGAAGACCGACAGCAGTGAGAGGGTGCCAGACATCCAGCCTGCGGCCTCTCCCTGGTTGGGTGGTCCCCTGTCAGGGAGGGTTAGGACAGGGGGAGGGGAGAGACCTGAGCCCCTTTGGAGACCCATCTCAGAGGAGGAGAGCCTGGAGGAGGGACCCTCATCATCGTCTAAACATCCCCAGGACCCGATCCCGAGCCTGGGGGATACAGCACCCATCTCCCCTCGGACACTGAAGGCCATCCAGACTGCCATGGATAGCAGCTTCTCAGACGAGGAGGAGGAGGAGGGGGGTGGCAGTGTGTCTCCTCGTACCCTCCTGGCCATTCAGCGAACCACAGGAGAAAAGTTGGACGTAGGCCCGTCCCAATACGCCACCATGATTGGCAATTCTCCTGTTAAGCCCCACCCTCCCAGTCCCCAGCCTCCTGCGAACCGATTGTTCGTCATCAGCAGCTCAGAGGAGGAGACTGAAGGGAAGGACACACCCCTGAGGACAACTCTGACCAATGAGGACATGCTTGGGGTGGAGAAGGGGGATGAGCAACAGTTGCCTCTCCCCCTTCGCCTCCCCATTCCTCCTGCGGACAGGGTGCTCATCAGCATGGAGGAGGAAACCGTCACCAGGAGGAGCAGGGAGGAGGTGGAGGAGATTCTGAGGAGGAACAGAGAGGAGTTGGAGCAAGCCATCGACAACAGGAACAGAGCTTTCCACTCTGCAGTGGGTCAGGGGGACAGTTTGGGTCAGGCTCTCTGTCTTATTCCCCCATCAGGCCTTGGTCTAAACAGAGAGGAGGAGACTGGGAGGAGCAGCCTAGTGACTGAGCCTTTACCTCCATCGCAGGAGGAGAGGAATGGACAGAACACCGGGGAGGAGAGGAATGGACAGATTGTGAAGATGGAGGACAGTGATTCAGAGAGCTTCGTTGACGTGTCTGAGGGGGAGGAGCTAAAGGAGGAGGAGACAGATGATTCGCTGATAGAGGTTGGGGACGGTACTCCAGCTAAGGCACAGGAAGACGTGGCCAAGAAGGAGGAGGAAGAGGAGGAGGCTTTAAGTAGCAGAGCTATCCCTTTGGAAGAGAGGGAGGAGGACGAGGAGCCCCAGCCTCCCACAGAGCCCAGCCCAGCTCCTCCTGCCCCAGCGTCTGTTCCTCTACCCAACGAGTGGGAAGACATCAACGTGGTAAGATAAGTACTGCTTACATGTAGTGGTGAAAAGATCGGGGCATGGGGATGGAGATGACCAGGAAATAGACAGGAAAATGTCTGTTTCTCTGTGTGTGGTTGAGATGTGTTGTTAGAGCTGTTTGTACAGTAGAGATTTGAGGATGCTGTACCTGTGTTGTCCTGTAGGGGGAGCTGTTTGTACAGTAGAGATTTGAGGATGCAGTGCCTGTGTTGTCCTATAGGGGGAGCTGTTTATACAGTAGAGATTTGAGGATGTAGTACCTGTGTTGTCCTGTAGGGGGAGCTGTTTGTACAGTAGAGATTTGAGGATGCAGTGCCTGTGTTGTCCTATAAGGGGAGCTGTTTATACAGTAGAGATTTGAGGATGTAGTACCTGTGTTGTCCTGTAGGAGGAGCTGTTTGTACAGTAGAGATTTGAGGATGTAGTACCTGTATTGTCCTATAAGGGGAGCTGTTTATACAGTAGAGATTTGAGGATGTAGTACCTGTGTTGTCATGTAGGAGGAGCTATTTGTACAGTAGAGATTTGAGGATGCTGTACCTGTTGTCCTGTAGGGGGAGCTGTTTGTACAGTAGAGATTTGAGGATGCAGTGCCTGTGTTGTCCTGTAGGGGGAGCTGTTTGTACAGTAGAGATTTGAGGATGCTGTACCTGTGTTGTCCTGTAGGAGGAGCTGTTTGTACAGTAGAGATTTGAGGATGCTGTACCTGTTGTCCTGTAGGAGGAGCTGTTTGTACAGTAGAGATTTGAGGATGCTGTACCTGTTGTCCTGTAGGAGGAGCTGTTTGTACAGTAGAGATTTGAGGATGCAGTACCTGTGTTGTCCTGTAGGGGGAGCTGTTTGTACAGTAGAGATTTGAGGATGTAGTACCTGTATTGTCCTATAGGGGGAGCTGTTTATACAGTAGAGATTTGAGGATGTAGTACCTGTGTTTTGTACAGTAGAGATTTGAGGATGCAGTACCTGTGTTGTCCTGTAGGGGGAGCTGTTTGTACAGTGGAGATTTGAGGATGTAGTACCTGTATTGTCCTATAGGGGGAGCTGTTTATACAGTAGAGATTTGAGGATGCTGTACCTGTTGTCCTGTAGGAGGAGCTGTTTGTACAGTAGAGATTTGAGGATGCAGTACCTGTGTTGTCCTGTAGGGGGAGCTGTTACTGTGTACAGTAGTGGAACTGGGTTGATGCGGTACCTGTGTTGTCCTGTAGGAGGAGCTGTTACTGTGTACAGTAGTGGAACTGGGTTGATGCGGTACCCATATTGTCCTGTAGGAGGAGCTGTTACTGTGTACAGTAGTGTAACTGGGCTGATGCAGTACCTGTATTGTCCACCAGGATGAGCTGGTGGCGCTAGAGAGCAGTCTTGGAGAGCAGCAGTCCAGGCTGAGGGAACAGAAGCAGCAACAGGAACGCATCGCTGCCACGGTTACCGGACAGATGTGTCTGGAGAGCCAGGTAGGGGAGATGGTCAACACACATTTAGTCAGTCTGATGAAGGAGGCAGTCAACACACACATTTAGTCAGTCTGATAAAGGAGACAGTCAACACACACATTTAGTCAGTCTGGTGAAGGAGGCAGTCAACACACACATTTAGTCAGTCTGATAAAGGAGGCAGTCAACACACACATTTAGTCAGTCTGATAAAGGATACAGTCAACACACACATTTAGTCAGTCTGATAAAGGAGGCAGTCAACACACATTTAGTCAGTCTGGTAAAGGAGGCAGTCAACACACACATTTAGTCAGTCTGATAAAGGAGGCAGTCAACACACACATTTAGTCAGTCTGATAAAGGAGGCAGTCAACACACACATTTAGTCAGTTTGGTAAAGGAGAGAGTCAACACACACATTTAGTCAGTCTGATTAAGGAGGCAGTCAACGCACACATTTAGTCAGTCTGATAAAGGAGGCAGTCAACACACACATTTAGTCAGTCTGATAAAGGAGGCAGTCATCACACACATTTAGTCAGTCTGATAAAGGAGGCAGTCAACACACATTTAGTCAGTCTGATAAAGGAGACAGACAACACACACATTTAGTCAGTCTGATAAAGGAGACAGTCAACACACATTTAGTCAGTCTGATAAAGGAGACAGACAACACACACATTTAGTCAGTCTGATAAAGGAGACAGTCAACACACACATTTAGTCAGTCTGATAAAGGAGACAGTCAACACACACATTTAGTCAGTCTGATAAAGGAGGCAGTCAACACACACATTTAGTCAGTCTGGTAAAGGAGACAGTCAACACACACATTTAGTCAGTCTGATAAAGGAGGCAGTCAACACACACATTTAGTCAGTCTGATAAAGGAGACAGTCAACACACACATTTAGTCAGTCTGGTGAAGGAGGCAGTCAACACACACATTTAGTCAGTCTGATAAAGGAGGCAGTCAACACACACATTTAGTCAGTCTGATAAAGGATACAGTCAACACACACATTTAGTCAGTCTGATAAAGGAGGCAGTCAACACACATTTAGTCAGTCTGGTAAAGGAGGCAGTCAACACACACATTTAGTCAGTCTGATAAAGGAGGCAGTCAACACACACATTTAGTCAGTCTGATAAAGGAGGCAGTCAACACACACATTTAGTCAGTTTGGTAAAGGAGAGAGTCAACACACACATTTAGTCAGTCTGATTAAGGAGGCAGTCAACGCACACATTTAGTCAGTCTGATAAAGGAGGCAGTCAACACACACATTTAGTCAGTCTGATAAAGGAGGCAGTCATCACACACATTTAGTCAGTCTGATAAAGGAGGCAGTCAACACACATTTAGTCAGTCTGATAAAGGAGACAGACAACACACACATTTAGTCAGTCTGATAAAGGAGACAGTCAACACACATTTAGTCAGTCTGATAAAGGAGACAGACAACACACACATTTAGTCAGTCTGATAAAGGAGACAGTCAACACACACATTTAGTCAGTCTGATAAAGGAGACAGTCAACACACACATTTAGTCAGTCTGATAAAGGAGGCAGTCAACACACACATTTAGTCAGTCTGGTAAAGGAGACAGTCAACACACACATTTAGTCAGTCTGATAAAGGAGGCAGTCAACACACACATTTAGTCAGTCTGATAAAGGAGGCAGTCAACACACATTTAGTCAGTCTGATAAAGGAGACAGACAACACACACATTTAGTCAGTCTGATAAAGGAGACAGTCAACACACACATTTAGTCAGTCTGATAAAGGAGACAGTCAACACACACATTTAGTCAGTCTGATAAAGGAGGCAGTCAACACACACATTTAGTCAGTCTGGTAAAGGAGACAGTCAACACACACATTTAGTCAGTCTGATAAAGGAGTCAGTCAACACACACATTTAGTTCATAGTGGGTGTGATTGTGTGTGTATCATGTACCTGTTTAAACACTATCTGATGGATGTGGCAGACCCTGACCCAGACCCCAGATCCTGACCCCTGCCCCTGACCCCTGACCCCTCCCCTGACTCTTCCTGGGACCCTTCCCCTGACTCTGACCCAGACCCTGCCTCCTCCCCTGCCTCTTCCCCTGCACCTGCCCCTGACACTTCCCCGGACTCTTCCCCTGACACTTCCCCGGACTCTTCCCCGGACTCTTCCCCGGACTCTTCCCCTGACTCTTCCCCTGACACTTCCCCGGACTCTTCCCCTGCCCCTGACACTTCCCCGGACTCTTCCCCTGCCCCTGACACTTCCCCGGACACTTCCCCGGACTCTTCCCCTGCCCCTGACACTTCCCCGGACTCTTCCCCTGCCCCTGACACTTCCCCGGACACTTCCCCGGACTCTTCCCCTGACTCTTCCCCTGCCCCTGACACTTCCCCGGACTCTTCCCCTGCCCCTGACACTTCCCCGGACTCTGCCCCTGACACTTCCCCGGACTCTTCCCCTGCCCCTGACACTTCCCCGGACTCTTCCCCTGCCCCTGACACTTCCCCGGACACTTCCCCGGACTCTTCCCCTGCCCCTGACACTTCCCCGGCCTCTTCCCCTGCCCCTGACACTTCCCCTGCCCCTGACACTTCCCCGGACTCTTCCCCGGACTCTTCCCCTGACACTTCCCCAGACTTTTCCCCTGCCCCTGACACTTCCCCGGACTCTTCCCCTGCCCCTGACACTTCCCCGGACTCTGCCCCTGACACTTCCCCGGACTCTTCCCCTGACACTTCCCCGGACTCTTCCCCTGCCCCTGACACTTCCCCGGACACTTCCCCAGACTCTTCCCCTGACTCTTCCCCTGCCCCTGACACTTCCCCGGACTCTTCCCCTGCCCCTGACACTTCCCCGGACTCTTTCCCTGCCCCTGACACTTCCCCGGACTCTTCCCCTGCCCCTTCCCCGGACTCTTCCCCTGCCCCGGACTCTTCCCCTGACTCTTCCCCTGACACTTCCCCTGGCCCAGACCCTGCCTCCTCCCCTGCCTCTTCCCCTGCCTCTTCCCTTGACTCTTCCCCTGCCCCTGACACTTCCCCGGACTCTTCCCCTGACTCTTCCCCTGCCCCTGACACTTCCCCTGCCCCTGACACTTCCCCGGACTCTTCCCCGGACTCTTCCCCGGACTCTTCCCCTGACTCTTCCCCTGACACTTCCCCGGACTCTTCCCCTGCCCCTGACACTTCCCCGGACTCTTCCCCTGCCCCTGACACTTCCCGGACACTTCCCCTGCCCCTGACACTTCCCCGGACTCTTCCCCTGCCCCTGACACTTCCCCGGCCTCTTCCCCTGCCCCTGACACTTCCCCTGCCCCTGACACTTCCCCGGACTCTTCCCCGGACTATTCCCCTGACACTTCCCCAGACTTTTCCCCTGCCCCTGACACTTCCCCGGACTCTTCCCCTGCCCCTGACACTTCCCCGGACTCTGCCCCTGACACTTCCCCGGACTCTTCCCCTGCCCCTGACACTTCCCCGGACTCTTCCCCTGCCCCTAACACTTCCCCGGACACTTCCCCGGCCTCTTCCCCTGCCCCTGACACTTCCCCGGACTCTTCCCCTGCCCCTGACACTTCCCCGGACTCTTTCCCTGCCCCTGACACTTCCCCGGACTCTTCCCCTGCCCCTTCCCCGGACTCTTCCCCTGCCCCGGGCTCTTCCCCGGACTCTTCCCCTGACTCTTCCCCTGACACTTCCCCTGACCCTGACCCTGCCTCCTCCCCTGCCTCTTCCCCTGCCTCTTCCCTTTACTCTTCCCCTGCCCCTGACACTTCCCCGGACTCTTCCCCTGCCCCTTCCCCGGACTCTTCCCCTGCCCCTGACACTTCCCCGGACTCTTCCCCTGCCCCTGACACTTCCCCGGACACTTCCCCGGACTCTTCCCCTGACTCTTCCCCTGACACTTCACCTGCCCCTGACACTTCCCCGGACTCTTCCCCTGCCCCTGACACTTCCCCGGACTCTTCCCCTGCCCCTGACACTTCCCCGGACACTTCCCCGGACTCTTCCCCTGACTCTTCCCCTGCCCCTGACACTTCCCCGGCCTCTTCCCCTGCCCCTGACACTTCCCCTGCCCCTGACACTTCCCCGGACTCTTCCCCGGACTCTTCCCCTGACACTTCCCCGGACTTTTCCCCTGCCCCTGACACTTCCCCGGACTCTTCCCCTGCCCCTGACACTTCCCCGGACTCTTCCCCTGCCCCTGACACTTCCCCGGACACTTCCCCGGACTCTTCCCCTGACACTTCCCCTTCCCCTGACACTTCCCCGGACTCTTCCCCGGACTCTTCCCCTGACACTTCCCCTGACTCTTCCCCTGTCACTTCCCCGGACTCTTCCCCTGCCCCTGACACTTCCCCGGACTCTTCCCCTGCCCCTGACACTTCCCGGACACTTCCCCTGCCCCTGACACTTCCCCGGACTCTGCCCCTGACACTTCCCCGGACTCTTCCCCTGCCCCTGACACTTCCCCGGACTCTGCCCCTGACACTTCCCCGGACTCTTCCCCTGCCCCTGACACTTCCCCGGACTCTTCCCCTGCCCCTAACACTTCCCCGGACACTTCCCCTGACTCTTCCCGCGCCCCTGACACTTCCCCGGCCTCTTCCCCTGCCCCTGACACTTTTCCGGACTCTTCCCCTGCCCCTGACACTTCCCCGGACTCTTTCCCTGCCCCTGACACTTCCCCAGACTCTTCCCCTGCCCCTTCCCCGGACTCTTCCCCTGCCCCGGGCTCTTCCCCTGACTCTTCCCCTGACTCTTCCCCTGACACTTCCCCTGACCCAGACCCTGCCTCCTCCCCTGCCTCTTCCCCTGCCTCTTCCCTTTACTCTTCCCCTGCACCTGCCCCTGACACTTCCCCGGACTCTTCCCCTGACTCTTCCCCTGACACTTCACCTGCCCCTGACACTTCCCCTGACTCTTCCCCGGACTCTTCCCCGGACTCTTCCCCTGACTCTTCCCCTGACACTTCCCCGGACACTTCCCCTGCCCCTGACACTTCCCCGGAAACTTCCCCGGACTCTTCCCCTGACTCTTCCCCTGCCCCTGACACTTCCCCGGCCTCTTCCCCTGCCCTGACACTTCCCCTGCCCCTGACACTTCCCCGGACTCTTCCCCTGCCCCTGACACTTCCCCGGACTCTTCCCCTGCCCCTGACACTTCCCCGGACTCTTCCCCTGCCCCTGACACTTCCCCGGACTCTGCCCCTGACACTTCCCCGACCTCTTCCCCTGCCCTGACACTTCCCCTGCCCCTGACACTTCCCCGGACACTTCCCCTGCCCCTGACACTTCCCCGGACTCTTCCCCTGCCCCTGACACTTCCCCGGACTCTTCCCCTGCCCCTGACACTTCCCCGGACTCTGCCCCTGACACTTCCCCGGACTCTTCCCCTGCCCCTGACACTTCCCCGGACTCTGCCCCTGACACTTCCCCGGCCTCTTCCCCTGCCCTGACACTTCCCCTGCCCCTGACACTTCCCCGGACACTTCCCCTGCCCCTGACACTTCCCCGGACTCTTCCCCTGCCCCTGACACTTCCCCGGACTCTTCCCCTGCCCCTGACACTTCCCCGGACTCTGCCCCTGACACTTCCCCGGACTCTTCCCCTGCCCCTGACACTTCCCCGGACTCTTCCCCTGCCCCTAACACTTCCCCGGACACTTCCCCTGACTCTTCCCGCGCCCCTGACACTTCCCCGGCCTCTTCCCCTGCCCCTGACACTTTTCCGGACTCTTCCCCTGCCCCTGACACTTCCCCGGACTCTTTCCCTGCCCCTGACACTTCCCCAGACTCTTCCCCTGCCCCTTCCCCGGACTCTTCCCCTGCCCCGGGCTCTTCCCCGGACTCTTCCCCTGACTCTTCCCCTGACACTTCCCCTGACCCAGACCCTGCCTCCTCCCCTGCCTCTTCCCCTGCCTCTTCCCTTTACTCTTCCCCTGCACCTGCCCCTGACACTTCCCCGGACTCTTCCCCTGACTCTTCCCCTGACACTTCACCTGCCCCTGACACTTCCCCTGACTCTTCCCCGGACTCTTCCCCGGACTCTTCCCCTGACTCTTCCCCTGACACTTCCCCGGACACTTCCCCTGCCCCTGACACTTCCCCGGAAACTTCCCCGGACTCTTCCCCTGACTCTTCCCCTGCCCCTGACACTTCCCCGGCCTCTTCCCCTGCCCTGACACTTCCCCTGCCCCTGACACTTCCCCGGACTCTTCCCCTGCCCCTGACACTTCCCCGGACTCTTCCCCTGCCCCTGACACTTCCCCGGACACTTCCCCGGACTCTTCCCCTGACACTTCCCCTTCCCCTGACACTTCCCCGGCCTCTTCCCCTGCCCCTGACACTTCCCCGGACTCTTCCCCTGACACTTCCCCGGACTTTTCCCCTGCCCCTGACACTTCCCCGGACTCTTCCCCTGCCCCTGACACTTCCCCGGACTCTTCCCCTGACACTTCCCCGGACTTTTCCCCTGCCCCTGACACTTCCCCGGACTTTTCCCCTGCCCCTGACACTTCCCCGGACTCTTCCCCTGCCCCTGACACCTCCCCGGACTCTTTCCCTGCCCCTGACACTTCCCCGGACTCTTCCCCTGCCCCTTCCCCGGACTCTTCCCCTGCCCCTGACACTTCCCCGGACTCTTCCCCTTCCCCTGACACTTCCCCGGACTCTTCCCCTGCCCCTTCCCCGGACTCTTCCCCTGCCCCTGACACTTCCCCGGACTCTTCCCCTGACACTTCCCCGGACTCTTCCCCTGCCCCTGACACTTCCCTGGACTCTTTCCCTGCCCCTGACACTTCCCCGGACTCTTCCCCTGCCCCTTCCCCGGACTTTTCCCCTGCCCCGGACTCTTCCCCTGACTCTTCCCCTGACACTTCCCCTGACCCAGACCCTGACACTTCCCCGGCCTCTTCCCCTGCCCCTGACACTTCCCCGGACTCTTCCCCTGCCCCTGACACTTCCCCGGACACTTCCCCGGACTCTTCCCCTGACTCTTCCCCTGCCCCTGACACTTCCCCGGCCTCTTCCCCTGCCCCTGACACTTCCCCTGCCCCTGACACTTCCCCGGACTCTTCCCCGGACTCTTCCCCTGACACTTCCCCGGACTTTTCCCCTGCCCCTGACACTTCCCCGGACTCTTCCCCTGCCCCTGACACTTCCCCGGACTCTTCCCCTGCCCCTGACACTTCCCCGGACACTTCCCCGGACTCTTCCCCTGACACTTCCCCTTCCCCTGACACTTCCCCGGACTCTTCCCCGGACTCTTCCCCTGACACTTCCCCTGACTCTTCCCCTGTCACTTCCCCGGACTCTTCCCCTGCCCCTGACACTTCCCCGGACTCTTCCCCTGCCCCTGACACTTCCCGGACACTTCCCCTGCCCCTGACACTTCCCCGGACTCTGCCCCTGACACTTCCCCGGACTCTTCCCCTGCCCCTGACACTTCCCCGGACTCTGCCCCTGACACTTCCCCGGACTCTTCCCCTGCCCCTGACACTTCCCCGGACTCTTCCCCTGCCCCTAACACTTCCCCGGACACTTCCCCTGACTCTTCCCGCGCCCCTGACACTTCCCCGGCCTCTTCCCCTGCCCCTGACACTTTTCCGGACTCTTCCCCTGCCCCTGACACTTCCCCGGACTCTTTCCCTGCCCCTGACACTTCCCCAGACTCTTCCCCTGCCCCTTCCCCGGACTCTTCCCCTGCCCCGGGCTCTTCCCCTGACTCTTCCCCTGACTCTTCCCCTGACACTTCCCCTGACCCAGACCCTGCCTCCTCCCCTGCCTCTTCCCCTGCCTCTTCCCTTTACTCTTCCCCTGCACCTGCCCCTGACACTTCCCCGGACTCTTCCCCTGACTCTTCCCCTGACACTTCACCTGCCCCTGACACTTCCCCTGACTCTTCCCCGGACTCTTCCCCGGACTCTTCCCCTGACTCTTCCCCTGACACTTCCCCGGACACTTCCCCTGCCCCTGACACTTCCCCGGAAACTTCCCCGGACTCTTCCCCTGACTCTTCCCCTGCCCCTGACACTTCCCCGGCCTCTTCCCCTGCCCTGACACTTCCCCTGCCCCTGACACTTCCCCGGACTCTTCCCCTGCCCCTGACACTTCCCCGGACTCTTCCCCTGCCCCTGACACTTCCCCGGACTCTTCCCCTGCCCCTGACACTTCCCCGGACTCTGCCCCTGACACTTCCCCGACCTCTTCCCCTGCCCTGACACTTCCCCTGCCCCTGACACTTCCCCGGACACTTCCCCTGCCCCTGACACTTCCCCGGACTCTTCCCCTGCCCCTGACACTTCCCCGGACTCTTCCCCTGCCCCTGACACTTCCCCGGACTCTGCCCCTGACACTTCCCCGGACTCTTCCCCTGCCCCTGACACTTCCCCGGACTCTGCCCCTGACACTTCCCCGGCCTCTTCCCCTGCCCTGACACTTCCCCTGCCCCTGACACTTCCCCGGACACTTCCCCTGCCCCTGACACTTCCCCGGACTCTTCCCCTGCCCCTGACACTTCCCCGGACTCTTCCCCTGCCCCTGACACTTCCCCGGACTCTGCCCCTGACACTTCCCCGGACTCTTCCCCTGCCCCTGACACTTCCCCGGACTCTTCCCCTGCCCCTAACACTTCCCCGGACACTTCCCCTGACTCTTCCCGCGCCCCTGACACTTCCCCGGCCTCTTCCCCTGCCCCTGACACTTTTCCGGACTCTTCCCCTGCCCCTGACACTTCCCCGGACTCTTTCCCTGCCCCTGACACTTCCCCAGACTCTTCCCCTGCCCCTTCCCCGGACTCTTCCCCTGCCCCGGGCTCTTCCCCGGACTCTTCCCCTGACTCTTCCCCTGACACTTCCCCTGACCCAGACCCTGCCTCCTCCCCTGCCTCTTCCCCTGCCTCTTCCCTTTACTCTTCCCCTGCACCTGCCCCTGACACTTCCCCGGACTCTTCCCCTGACTCTTCCCCTGACACTTCACCTGCCCCTGACACTTCCCCTGACTCTTCCCCGGACTCTTCCCCGGACTCTTCCCCTGACTCTTCCCCTGACACTTCCCCGGACACTTCCCCTGCCCCTGACACTTCCCCGGAAACTTCCCCGGACTCTTCCCCTGACTCTTCCCCTGCCCCTGACACTTCCCCGGCCTCTTCCCCTGCCCTGACACTTCCCCTGCCCCTGACACTTCCCCGGACTCTTCCCCTGCCCCTGACACTTCCCCGGACTCTTCCCCTGCCCCTGACACTTCCCCGGACACTTCCCCGGACTCTTCCCCTGACACTTCCCCTTCCCCTGACACTTCCCCGGCCTCTTCCCCTGCCCCTGACACTTCCCCGGACTCTTCCCCTGACACTTCCCCGGACTTTTCCCCTGCCCCTGACACTTCCCCGGACTCTTCCCCTGCCCCTGACACTTCCCCGGACTCTTCCCCTGACACTTCCCCGGACTTTTCCCCTGCCCCTGACACTTCCCCGGACTTTTCCCCTGCCCCTGACACTTCCCCGGACTCTTCCCCTGCCCCTGACACCTCCCCGGACTCTTTCCCTGCCCCTGACACTTCCCCGGACTCTTCCCCTGCCCCTTCCCCGGACTCTTCCCCTGCCCCTGACACTTCCCCGGACTCTTCCCCTTCCCCTGACACTTCCCCAGACTCTTCCCCTGCCCCTGACACTTCCCTGGACTCTTCCCCTGCCCCTTCCCCGGACTCTTCCCCTGCCCCTGACACTTCCCCGGACTCTTCCCCTGACACTTCCCCGGACTCTTCCCCTGCCCCTTCCCCGGACTCTTCCCCTGCCCCTGACACTTCCCCGGACTCTTCCCCTGACACTTCCCCGGACTCTTCCCCTGCCCCTGACACTTCCCTGGACTCTTTCCCTGCCCCTGACACTTCCCCGGACTCTTCCCCTGCCCCTTCCCCGGACTTTTCCCCTGCCCCGGACTCTTCCCCTGACTCTTCCCCTGACACTTCCCCTGACCCAGACCCTGACACTTCCCCGGCCTCTTCCCCTGCCCCTGACACTTCCCCGGACTCTTCCCCTGCCCCTGACACTTCCCCTGCCCCTGACACTTCCCCTGCCCCTGACACTTCCCCAGACTCTTCCCCTGCCCCTGACTCTTCCCCGGACTCTTCCCCTGCCCCTGACACTTCCCCGGACTCTTCCCCGGACTCTTCCCCTGACATTTCCCTGGACTCTTCCCCGGACTCTTCCCCTGACACTTCCCCGGACTCTTCCCCTGCCCCTGACACTTCCCCGGACTCTTCCCCTGCCCATGACACTTCCCCGGACTCTTCCCCTGACACTTCCCCGGACTCTTCCCCTGACTCTTCCCCTGCCCCTGACACTTCCCCGGCCTCTTCCCCTGCCCTGACACTTCCCCTGCCCCTGACACTTCCCCGGACTCTTCCCCTGCCCCTGACACTTCCCCGGACTCTTCCCCTGCCCCTGACACTTCCCCGGACACTTCCCCGGACTCTTCCCCTGACACTTCCCCTTCCCCTGACACTTCCCCGGCCTCTTCCCCTGCCCCTGACACTTCCCCGGACTCTTCCCCTGACACTTCCCCGGACTTTTCCCCTGCCCCTGACACTTCCCCGGACTCTTCCCCTGCCCCTGACACTTCCCCGGACTCTTCCCCTGACACTTCCCCGGACTTTTCCCCTGCCCCTGACACTTCCCCGGACTTTTCCCCTGCCCCTGACACTTCCCCGGACTCTTCCCCTGCCCCTGACACCTCCCCGGACTCTTTCCCTGCCCCTGACACTTCCCCGGACTCTTCCCCTGCCCCTTCCCCGGACTCTTCCCCTGCCCCTGACACTTCCCCGGACTCTTCCCCTTCCCCTGACACTTCCCCAGACTCTTCCCCTGCCCCTGACACTTCCCTGGACTCTTCCCCTGCCCCTTCCCCGGACTCTTCCCCTGCCCCTGACACTTCCCCGGACTCTTCCCCTGACACTTCCCCGGACTCTTCCCCTGCCCCTTCCCCGGACTCTTCCCCTGCCCCTGACACTTCCCCGGACTCTTCCCCTGACACTTCCCCGGACTCTTCCCCTGCCCCTGACACTTCCCTGGACTCTTTCCCTGCCCCTGACACTTCCCCGGACTCTTCCCCTGCCCCTTCCCCGGACTTTTCCCCTGCCCCGGACTCTTCCCCTGACTCTTCCCCTGACACTTCCCCTGACCCAGACCCTGACACTTCCCCGGCCTCTTCCCCTGCCCCTGACACTTCCCCGGACTCTTCCCCTGCCCCTGACACTTCCCCTGCCCCTGACACTTCCCCTGCCCCTGACACTTCCCCAGACTCTTCCCCTGCCCCTGACTCTTCCCCGGACTCTTCCCCTGCCCCTGACACTTCCCCGGACTCTTCCCCGGACTCTTCCCCTGACATTTCCCTGGACTCTTCCCCGGACTCTTCCCCTGACACTTCCCCGGACTCTTCCCCTGCCCCTGACACTTCCCCGGACTCTTCCCCTGCCCATGACACTTCCCCGGACTCTTCCCCTGACACTTCCCCGGACTCTTCCCCTGCCCCGGACCCTTCCCCGGACCCTTCCCCGGACTCTTCCGCGGACACTTCCACTGACTCTTCCCCTGACCCTTCCCCTGACCCTTCCCCTGACTCTTCCCCTGACCCAGACCCTGACTCTTCCCCAGACCCAGACCAGACTCTTCCCCAGACCCAGACTCTTCCCCTGACCCAGACCCTTCCCCTGACTCTTCCTCTGACCTAAACCCTTCCCCTGACTCTTCCCCTTGCCCAGACCCTTCCCCAGACCCTTCCCCTGACCCTTCCCCTGACTCTTCCTCTGACCTAGACCCTTCCCCTGACTCTTCCCCTGGCCCAGACCCTTCCCCTGACCCTTCCTCTGACCTAGACCCTTCCCCTGACTCTTCCTCTGACCTAGACCCTTCCCCTGACTCTTCCCCTGACCCTTCCCCTGACTCTTCCTCTGACCTAGACCCTTCCTCTGACCTAGACCCCTCCCCTGACTCTTCCTCTGACCTAGACCCTTCCCCTGACTCTTCCTCTGACTTAGACCCTTCCCCTGACCCTTCCCCTGACTCTTCCTCTGACCTAGACCCTTCCCCTGACTCTTCCTCTGACTTAGACCCTTCCCCTGACTCTTCCCCAGACACTTCCCCTGACTCTTCCTCTGACCTAGACCCTTCCCCGGACTCTTCCCCTTGCCCAGACCCTTCCCCAGACCCTTCTCCTGACCCTACCCCTGACTCTTCCTCTGACCTAGACCCTTCCCCAGACCCTTCCCCTGACCCTTCCTCTGACCTAGACCCTTCCCCTGACTCTTCCTCTGACCTAGACCCTTCCCCTGACTCTTCCTCTGACCTAGACCCTTCCCCTGACTCTTCCTCTGACTTAGACCCTTCCCCTGACTCTTCCCCTGACGCTTCCCCTGACCCTTCCCCTGACTCTTCCTCTGACTTAGACCCTTCCCCTGACTCTTCCCCTGACCTTTCCCCTGACTCTTCCTCTGACCTAGACCCTTCCCCTGACTCTTCCCCTGGCCCAGACCCTTCCCCTGACCCTTCCTCTGACCTAGACCCTTCCCCTGACCCTTCCTCTGACCTAGACCCTTCCCCTGACTCTTCCCCTGACCCTTCCCCTGACTCTTCCTCTGACCTAGACCCTTCCTCTGACCTAGACCCCTCCCCTGACTCTTCCCCTGGCCCAGACCCTTCCCCTGACCCTTCCTCTGACCTAGACCCTTCCCCTGACCCTTCCTCTGACTTAGACCCTTCCCCTGACTCTTCCCCTGACCCTTCCCCTGACTCTTCCTCTGACCTAGACCCTTCCCCTGACTCTTCCCCTGACTCTTCCCCTGACCCTTCCCCTGACTCTTCCTCTGACCTAGACCCTTCCCCTGACTCTTCCTCTGACTTAGACCCTTCCCCTGACTCTTCCCCTGACCCTTCCCCTGACTCTTCCTCTGACCTAGACCCTTCCCCTGACTCTTCCTCTGACCTAGACCCTTCCCCTGACCCTTCCCCTGACTCTTCCTCTGACCTGGACCCTTCCCCTGACTCTTCCCCTGACCCTTCCCCTGACTCTTCCCCTGACCCTGACACTTCCCCGGACTCTTCCCCTGCCCCTGACACTTCCCCTGCCCCTGACACTTCCCCAGACTCTTCCCCTGCCCCTGACTCTTCCCCGGACTCTTCCCCTGCCCCTGACACTTCCCCGGACTCTTCCCCGGACTCTTCCCCTGACATTTCCCTGGACTCTTCCCCGGACTCTTCCCCTGACACTTCCCCGGACTCTTCCCCTGCCCCTGACACTTCCCCGGACTCTTCCCCTGCCCCTGACACTTCCCCGGACTCTTCCCCTGCCCATGACACTTCCCCGGACTCTTCCCCTGCCCCTGACACTTCCCCGGACTCTTCCCCTGCCCCGGACCCTTCCCCGGACACTTCCCCAGACACTTCCCCTGACTCTTCCCCGGACACTTCCCCGGACTCTTCCCCTGACTCTTCCCCTGACTCTTCCCCTGACCCAGACCCTGACTCTTCCCCTGACCCAGACCCTGACTCTTCCCCTGACCCTTCCCCTGACTCTTCCCCTGACTCTTCCCCTGACCCAGACCCAGACTCTTCCCCAGACCCAGACTCTTCCCCTGACCCAGACACTTCCCCTGACTCTTCCTCTGACCTAGACCCTTCCCCGGACTCTTCCCCTTGCCCAGACCCTTCCCCAGACCCTTCTCCTGACCCTACCCCTGACTCTTCCTCTGACCTAGACCCTTCCCCAGACCCTTCCCCTGACCCTTCCTCTGACCTAGACCCTTCCCCTGACTCTTCCTCTGACCTAGACCCTTCCCCTGACTCTTCCTCTGACCTAGACCCTTCCCCTGACTCTTCCTCTGACTTAGACCCTTCCCCTGACTCTTCCCCTGACGCTTCCCCTGACCCTTCCCCTGACTCTTCCTCTGACTTAGACCCTTCCCCTGACTCTTCCCCTGACCTTTCCCCTGACTCTTCCTCTGACCTAGACCCTTCCCCTGACTCTTCCCCTGACCCAGACCCTTTCCCTGACTCAGACCCTTTCCCTGACTCTTCCCCTGACCCTTCCCCTGACTCTTCCTCTGACCTAGACCCTTCCCCTGACCCTTCCCCTGACTCTTCCTCTGACCTAGACCCTTCCCCTGACCCTTCCCCTGACCCTTCCCCTGACTCTTCCTCTGACCTAGACCCTTCCCCTGACCCTTCCCCTGACTCTTCCTCTGACCTAGACCCTTCCCCTGACTCTTCCCCTGACCCTTCCCCTGACTCTTCCCCTGACCCTGACACTTCCCCGGACTCTTCCCCTGCCCCGGACTCTTCCCCTGCCCCTGACACTTCCCCGGACTCTTCCCCGGACTCTTCCCCTGACATTTCCCTGGACTCTTCCCCGGACTCTTCCCCTGACACTTCCCCGGACTCTTCCCCTGCCCCTGACACTTCCCCGGACTCTTCCCCTGCCCCTGACACTTCCCCGGACTCTTCCCCTGCCCATGACACTTCCCCGGACTCTTCCCCTGCCCCTGACACTTCCCCGGACTCTTCCCCTGCCCCGGACCCTTCCCCGGACACTTCCCCAGACACTTCCCCTGACTCTTCCCCGGACACTTCCCCGGACTCTTCCCCTGACTCTTCCCCTGACTCTTACCCTGACCCAGACCCTGACTCTTCCCCTGACCCAGACCCTGACTCTTCCCCTGACCCTTCCCCTGACTCTTCCCCTGACTCTTCCCCTGACCCAGACCCAGACTCTTCCCCAGACCCAGACTCTTCCCCTGACCCAGACACTTCCCCTGACTCTTCCTCTGACCTAGACCCTTCCCCGGACTCTTCCCCTTGCCCAGACCCTTCCCCAGACCCTTCTCCTGACCCTTCTCCTGACTCTTCCTCTGACCTAGACCCTTCCCCTGACCCTTCCCCTGGCCCAGACCCTTCCCCTGACCCTTCCTCTGACCTAGACCCTTCCCCTGACTCTTCCTCTGACCTAGACCCTTCCCCTGACTCTTCCTCTGACCTAGACCCTTCCCCTGACTCTTCCTCTGACTTAGACCCTTCCCCTGACTCTTCCCCTGACGCTTCCCCTGACCCTTCCCCTGACTCTTCCTCTGACTTAGACCCTTCCCCTGACTCTTCCCCTGACCTTTCCCCTGACTCTTCCTCTGACCTAGACCCTTCCCCTGACTCTTCCCCTGACCCAGACCCTTTCCCTGACTCAGACCCTTTCCCTGACTCTTCCCCTGACCCTTCCCCTGACTCTTCCTCTGACCTAGACCCTTCCCCTGACCCTTCCCCTGACTCTTCCTCTGACCTAGACCCTTCCCCTGACCCTTCCCCTGACCCTTCCCCTGACTCTTCCTCTGATCTAGACCCTTCCCCTGACCCTTCCCCTGACTCTTCCTCTGACCTAGACCCTTCCCCTGACTCTTCCCCTGACCCTTCCCCTGACTCTTCCCCTGACCCTGACACTTCCCCGGACTCTTCCCCTGCCCCTGACTCTTCCCCTGCCCCTGACACTTCCCCGGGCTCTTCCCCGGACTCTTCCCCTGACATTTCCCTGGACTCTTCCCCGGACTCTTCCCCTGACACTTCCCCGGACTCTTCCCCTGCCCCTGACACTTCCCCGGACTCTTCCCCTGCCCATGACACTTCCCCGGACTCTTCCCCTGCCCCTGACACTTCCCCGGACTCTTCCCCTGCCCCGGACCCTTCCCCGGACCCTTCCCCGGACACTTCCCCGAACACTTCCCCTGACTCTTCCCCGGACACTTCCCCTGACTCTTCCCCTGACTCTTCCCCTGACCCAGACCCTGACTCTTCCCCTGACCCAGACCCTGACTCTTCCCCTGACCCTTCCCCTGACCCTTCCCCTGACTCTTCCCCTGACCCAGACCCTGACTCTTCCCCTGACCCAGACCCAGACTCTTCCCCAGACCCAGACTCTTCCTCTGACCTAGACCCTTCCCCTGACTCTTCCCCTTCCCCAGACCCTTCCCCAGACCCTTCCCCTGACCCTTCCCCTGACTCTTCCTCTGACCTAGACCCTTCCCCTGACTCTTCCCCTGACCCAGACCCTTCCCCTGACCCTTCCTCTGACCTAGACACTTCCCCTGACTCTTCCTCTGACCTAGACCCTTCCCCTGACTCTTCCTCTGACTTAGACCCTTCCCCTGACTCTTCCCCTGACCCTTCCCCTGACTCTTCCTCTGACCTAGACTCTTCCTCTGACCTAGACCCTTCCCCTGACTCTTCCTCTGACCTAGACCCTTCCCCTGACTCTTCCTCTGACTTAGACCCTTCCCCTGACTCTTCCCCTGACTCTTCCCCTGACCCTTCCCCTGACTCTTCCTCTGACCTAGACCCTTCCCCTGACTCTTCCTCTGACTTAGACCCTTCCCCTGCCTCTTCCCCTGACCCTTCCCCTCACTCTTCCTCTGACCTAGACCCTTCCCCTGACAATTCCCCTGACCCAGACCCTTCCCCTGACTCTTCCTCTGACCTAGACCCTTCCCCTGACTCTTCCTCTGACCTAGACCCTTCCCCTGACCCTTCCCCTGACCCTTCCCCTGACCCTTCCCCTGACTCTTCCTCTGACCTAGACCCTTCCCCTGACTCTTCCCCTGACCCTTCCCCTGACTCTTCCCCTGACCCAGACCCTTCCCCTGACTCTTCCTCTGACCCAGACCCTTCCCCTGACACTTCCTCCAACCCAGACCCTTCCCCGGACACTTCCCTGGACACTTCCCCTGACTCTTCCCCGGACACTTCCCCTGACTCTTCCCATGACTCTTCCCCTGACCCAGACCCTGACTATTCCCCTGACTCTTCCCCTGACCCTTCCCCTGACTCTTCCCCTGACCCAGACCCTGACTCTTCCCCTGACTCTTCCCCTGACCCAGACCCAGACTCTTCCCCTGCCCCGGACTTTTCCCCGGACTCTTCCCCTGACTCTTCCCCTGACACTTCCCCTGACCCTGCCCCTGACACTTCCCCGGCCTCTTCCCCTGCCCCTGACACTTCCCCGGACTCTTCCCCTGCCCCTGACACTTCCCCTGCCCCTGACACTTCCCTGCCCCTGACACTTCCCCAGACTCTTCCCCTGCCCCTGACTCTTCCCCGGACTCTTCCCCTGCCCCTGACACTTCCCCAGACTCTTCCCCGGACTCTTCCCCTGACATTTCCCTGGACTCTTCCCCGGACTCTTCCCCTGACACTTCCCCGGACTCTTCCCCTGCCCCTGACACTTCCCCGGACTCTTCCCCTGCCCATGACACTTCCCCGGACTCTTCCCCTGCCCCTGACACTTCCCCGGACTCTTCCCCTGCCCCGGACCCTTCCCCGGACCCTTCCCCGGACACTTCCCCTGACTCTTCCCCTGACTCTTCCCCTGACCCAGACCCTGACTCTTCCCCTGACCCAGACCCTGACCCTTCCCCTGACACTTCCTCTGACCCAGACCCTTCCCCGGACACTTCCCCGGACACTTCCCCTGACTCTTCCCCTGACCCTTCCCCTGACCCTTCCCCTGACTCTTCCCCTGACCCAGACCCTGACTCTTCCCCTGACTCTTCCCCTGACCCAGACCCAGACTCTTCCCCAGACCCTGACTCTTCCCCTGACCCAGACCCTTCCCCTGACTCTTCCTCTGACCTAGACCCTTCCCCTGAGGCTTCCCCTTGCCCAGACCCTTCCCCAGACCCTTCCCCTGACCCTTCCCCTGACTCTTCCTCTGACCTAGACCCTTCCTCTGACCTAGACCCCTCCCCTGACTCGTCCTCTGACCTAGACCCTTCCCCTGACTCTTCCCCTGACTCTTCCCCTGACTCTTCCCCTGACCCTTCCCCTGACTCTTCCTCTGACCTAGACCCTTCCCCTGACTCTTCCTCTGACTCTTCCCCTGACCCTTCCCCTGACTCTTCCTCTGACCTAGACCCTTCCCCTGACTCTTCCTCTGACTTAGACCCTTCCCCTGACTCTTCCCCTGACCCTTCCCCTGACTCTTCCTCTGACCTAGACCCTTCCCCTGACTCTTCCTCTGACCTAGACCCTTCCCCTGACCCTTCCCCTGACCCTTCCCCTGACTCTTCCTCTGACCTAGACCCTTCCCCTGACTCTTCCCCTGACCCTTCCCCTGACTCTTCCCCTGACCCTGACACTTCCCCGGACTCTTCCCCTGCCCCTGACACTTCCCCTGCCCCTGACACTTCCCCAGACTCTTCCCCTGCCCCTGACTCTTCCCCGGACTCTTCCCCTGCCCCTGACACTTCCCCGGACTCTTCCCCGGACTCTTCCCCTGACATTTCCCTGGACTCTTCCCCGGACTCTTCCCCTGACACTTCCCCGGACTCTTCCCCTGCCCCTGACACTTCCCCGGACTCTTCCCCTGCCCATGACACTTCCCCGGACTCTTCCCCTGCCCCTGACACTTCCCCGGACTCTTCCCCTGCCCCGGACCCTTCCCCGGACACTTCCCCAGACACTTCCCCTGACTCTTCCCCGGACACTTCCCCTGACTCTTCCCCTGACTCTTCCCCTGACTCTTCCCCTGACCCAGACCCTGACTCTTCCCCTGACCCAGACCCTGACTCTTCCCCTGACCCTTCCCCTGACCCTTCCCCTGACTCTTCCCCTGACCCAGACCCTGACTCTTCCCCTGACTCTTCCCCTGACCCAGACCCAGACTCTTCCCCAGACCCAGACTCTTCCCCTGACCCAGACACTTCCCCTGACTCTTCCTCTGACCTAGACCCTTCCCCGGACTCTTCCCCTTGCCCAGACCCTTCCCCAGACCCTTCTCCTGACCCTTCCCCTGACTCTTCCTCTGACCTAGACCCTTCCCCTGACCCTTCCCCTGGCCCAGACCCTTCCCCTGACCCTTCCTCTGACCTAGACCCTTCCCCTGACTCTTCCTCTGACCTAGACCCTTCCCCTGACTCTTCCTCTGACCTAGACCCTTCCCCTGACTCTTCCTCTGACTTAGACCCTTCCCCTGACTCTTCCCCTGACGCTTCCCCTGACCCTTCCCCTGACTCTTCCTCTGACTTAGACCTTTCCCCTGACTCTTCCCCTGACCTTTCCCCTGACTCTTCCTCTGACCTAGACCCTTCCCCTGACTCTTCCCCTGACCCAGACCCTTTCCCTGACTCAGACCCTTTCCCTGACTCTTCCTCTGACCTAGACCCTTCCCGTGACTCTTCCTCTGACCTAGACCCTTCCCCTGACCCTTCCCCTGACCTTTCCCCTGACCCTTCCCCTGACTCTTCCTCTGACCTAGACCCTTCCCCTGACTCTTCCCCTGACCCTTCCCCTGACTCTTCCCCTTCCCCTGACTCTTCCTCTGACCCAGACCCTTCCCCTGACACTTCCTCTGACCCAGACCCTTCCCCTGACTCTTCCCCTGGCCCAGACCCTTCCCCTGACCCTTCCCCTGACTCTTCCCCTGACCCTTCCCCTGACTCTTCCCCTGACCCTGACCCTTCCCCTGACCTTGCCCCCAATAATAATTATGTCCTTCAACCTCCCTTTAGTCAAAGAATCCTCCATTTGCAGCAATTTCAGCCTTGTAGACCTTTGGCGTTCTAGTTGTCAATTTGTTGAGGTAATCTGAAGAGATTTCACCCCATGCTTCCTGAAGCACCTCCCACAAGTTGGATTGGCTTGATGGGCACTTCTTACGTACCATACGGTCAAGCTGCTCCCACAACAGCTCAATAGGGTTGAGATCCGGTGACTGTGCTGGCCACTCCACTATAGACAGAATACCAGCTGACTTCTTGAGAAATTTAACAATCACCAAAAACAAGTGATTGAAAGTTCCCAAAACAATGAAGTTATCAGTATTGATGTGGTTATGTGTGATCAAAAGATCACAGCATTGGCCATGGCAAAAGGTATAGATTTAAAAATGTCCTCCAACATTCAGCTGTGGCTAGGGGTTGACCGCGCCCATTGCCACGGTCACCGCGCCCATTGCCACGGTCACCGCGCCCATTGCCACGGTCACCGCCTAAGCCCCTTTTTTCTCCAGAAAAAACCCTGGGTCTAATTCAGTGCTTTAGAATGGTCCATATTCTACTGCTGAGTTTATATCTGTTTATAGCAGGGCATTGTTGAATACATGTTTCTGATTGGCTTGAAAGGGCATTATTTCCATGTGACACACGGTATATCAGCACGGTAGAATTCAATGGCTGCAGTTCATTCTTACATGTTTTGAGCTGCTTTTGAAAGCAAAAGGCAAGTTGAAAACATTTTATTGGCGTTGTTGAATTAGATTTTCATAATAGCAAGCTATAGGTCTGATAGTTTGGTTAGCTAAACTAGCTAGGACTGATAGTTTGGTTAGCTAAACTAGCTAGGACTGATAGTTTGGTTAGCTAAACTAGCTAGGACTGATAGTTTGGTTAGCTAAACTAGCTAGGACTGATAGTTTGGTTATCTAACTAGCTAGGACTGATAGTTTGGTTATCTAACTAGCTAGGACTGATAGTTTGGTTAGCTAAACTAGCTAGGACTGATAGTTTGGTTATCTAACTAGCTAGGACTGATAGTTTGGTTAGCTAAACTAGCTAGGACTGATAGTTTGGTTATCTAACTAGCTAGGACTGATAGTTTGGTTAGCTAAACTAGCTAGGACTGATAGTTTGGTTAGCTAAACTAGCTAGGACTGATAGTTTGGTTATCTAACTAGCTAGGACTGATAGTTTGGTTATCTAACTAGCTAGGACTGATAGTTTGGTTAGCTAAACTAGCTAGGACTGATAGTTTGGTTATCTAAACTAGCTAGGACTGATAGTTTGGTTATCTAACTAGCTAGGACTGATAGTTTGGTTAGCTAAACTAGCTAGGACTGATAGTTTGGTTAGCTAAACTAGCTAGCACTGATAGTTTGGTTAGCCAAACAAGCAAGGACTGATAGTTTGGTTAGCCAAACAAGCAAGGACTGATAGTTTGGTTAGCCAAACAAGCAAGGACTGATAGTTTGGTTAGCCAAACAAGCTAGGACTGAGAGTTTGGTTAGCCAAACAAGCTAGGACTGATAGTTTGGTTAGCCAAACAAGCTAGTACTGATAGTTTGGTTAGCCAAACAAGCTAGGACTGATAGTTTGGTTAGCCAAACAAGCTAGGTCTGATAGTTTGTTTGGTTAGCCAAACAAGCTGGAACTGATAGTTTGGTTAGCTAAACTATTACCACGGCAACTACTGTAGCTATCTAGTAAACATGCTAACTACTTCAGTGAATGTTTAACACATTTAACACACATAGCTGCAAATGTGTTAAATTATAGCCATGTTATAAAAAGATTAATAATCAACTCTGGGCTCTGAGTTTTCTGGAAAATAATACAACTCTGTGGAATGTCAGTTCCTCACCGCTCCGTGGAACACACCATTTCCTGTCGGTCCTCCCCCCCCGTCGTCGATGGCGATCCCTTACCGGGTCTAATGTCCCGGTGTGTCTTGTCCGTCAGGAGCTGCTGAGGTTGTTTGGCGTACCCTTCCTGGTGGCTCCCGGTGAGGCCGAGGCCCAGTGTGCAGCCCTGGACCGGACCGACCAGACCCACGGAACAATCACCGACGACAGCGACGTGTGGCTGTTCGGAGGACGACACGTCTACAAGAACTTCTTCAGCCAGAACAAATACCTAGAATACTACCAGTACGTAGATCTACAGAACCAACTGGGTACGTAGACCTACAGAACCAACTGGGTACGTAGAACCCTAGCAGTACGTAGACCTACAGAACCAACTGAGTACGTAGAACCCTAGCAGTACGTAGACCTACAGAACCAACTGGGTACGTAGAACCCTAGCAGTACGTAGACCTACAGAACCAACTGGGTACGTAGAACCCTAGCAGTACGTAGACCTACAGAACCAACTGGGTACCTAGAATACTACCAGTACGTAGACCTACAGAACCAACTGGGTACGTAGACCTACAGAACCAACTGGGTACGTAGAACCCTAGCAGTACGTAGACCTACAGAACCAACTGGGTACGTAGAACCCTAGCAGTACGTAGACCTACAGAACCAACTGGGTACGTAGAACCCTAGCAGTACGTAGACCTACAGAACCAACTGGGTACCTAGAATACTACCAGTACGTAGACCTACAGAACCAACTGGGTACGTAGACCTACAGAACCAACTGGGTACGTAGAACCCTAGCAGTACGTAGACCTACAGAACCAACTGGTTAGAACACTACCTATGACCCCCCCACCCAAACCACTAGATACCACCCACCCAAACCACTAGACGCCAACTACCCCCCCCCCACCACTAGACTACTCTCTCTAACCCTAACCCTCGTCCCTCCCCAGGTGTGGACCGTACCAAGCTGATTAACCTGGCCTACCTGCTGGGTAGTGACTATACGGAGGGAGTCCCGGGGGTGGGCTATGTGACGGGCATGGAGATACTCAACGAGTTCCCTGGACCTGGTACAGAACCAGTCAGCATGTTCAGGTCAGGACCGGGGGATGACTGGGTGGTGGTGGGGGGGGGGGGGGGGGGGGGGGGTGTGAGGGGTTGGTGTCTAGTGGTCTGGTGGGGGAGTTGGTGTCTAGTGGTCTGGGTGGGATCAGGGTATTGTGTGGTGATGAATGAATGAATGATTTACTGTGTTACTTTAGCTATGCCAAGGTTGTGGGTTCAATTCCCTCAGAGATCACAGAGACACAGCTGTTTTGCTTGACTCAGTCTGTCTGTGCTTTCTGTCTCTGTTTCCCCTTCCAGTGAGTGGTGGTCCTTGGCCCAGCAGCAGCAACGTCTGACCTCTGACCCCCGTGACTCCAAGGTCAAGAGGAAACTGAGAGGGCTTCGGCTGCGGCCGGGCTTCCCCAACCCTGCCGTGGCAACTGCCTACCTGCAGCCCAGCGTCGACCTATCAGAAAGCTCCTTTAGCTGGGGCCGCCCACACCTCGACCTCCTCAAGGAATATCCTCTAGGAGAGTGTGTGTGTGTGTGTGTGTCTCTGTGTGTGTGTGTGTGTGCGCGTGTGCGTGCGTGCATGTGTGTGCGCGTGAGTGTGTGTGTGTGTCTCTGTGGGTGTGGGTGTGTGGGTGTGTGTGTGAGAGATGTTATGTGTCGTCTTTGGGACCAGTTTTTCTTAACCCTCAGCCTACGTTCTGTGAGAGTCGTTTTGGTTGGAACAGCAGGAAGACAGAAGAGACTCTACATCCTGTTATCAAACAGCTCAACACACAACAGGTATTAGTCTGGATCAATAGGTATTAGTCTGGATCAATGGGTATTAGTCTGGATCAATAGGTATTAGTCTGGATCAATAGGTATTAGTCAGGATCAATAGGCATTAGTCTGGATCAATAGGTATTAATCTGGATCAATAGGTATTAGTCTGGATCAATAGGTATTAGTCAGGATCAATAGGCATTAGTCTGGATCAATAGGTATTAATCTGGATCAATAGGTATTAGTCTGGATCAATAGGTATTAGTCTGGATCAATAGGTATTAGTCAGGATCAATAGGCATTAGTCTGGATCAATAGGTATTAATCTGGATCAATAGGTATTAGTCTGGATCAATAGGTATTAGTCTGGATCAATGGGTATTAGTCTGGATCAATAGGTATTAGTCTGGATCAATAGGTATTAGTCAGGATCAATAGGCATTAGTCTGGATCAATAGGTATTAATCTGGATCAATAGGTATTAGTCTGGATCAATAGGTATTAGTCAGGATCAATAGGCATTAGTCTGGATCAATAGGTATTAATCTGGATCAATAGGTATTAGTCTGGATCAATAGGTATTAGTCTGGATCAATAGGTATTAGTCAGGATCAATAGGCATTAGTCTGGATCAATAGGTATTAATCTGGATCAATAGGTATTAGTCTGGATCAATAGGTATTAGTCTGGATCAATGGGTATTAGTCTGGATCAATAGGCATTAGTCTGGATCAATAGGCATTAGTCTGGATCAATAGGTATTAGTCTGGATCAATAGGTATTAGTCTGGATCAATAGGTATTATTCTGGATCAATAGGCATTAGTCTGGATCAATAGGTATTAGTCTGGATCAATAGGTATTAGGTATTAGTCTGGATCAATGGGTATTAGTCTGGATCAACAGGTATTAGTCTGGATCAACAGGTATTAGTCTGGATCAACAGGTATTAGTCTGGATCAATAGGTATTAGTCTGGATCAATAGGTATTAGTCTGGATCAATAGGCATTAGTCTGGATCAATAGGTATTAGTCTGGATCAATAGGTATTAGTCTGGATCAATAGGTATTAGTCTGGATCAATAGGTATTAGTCTGGATCAATGGGTATTAGTCTGGATCAATAGGTATTAGTCTGGATCAATGGGTATTAGTCTGGATCAATAGGTATTAGTCTGGATCAATAGGTATTAGGTATTAGTCTGGATCAATAGGTATTAGTCTGGATCAATAGGTATTAGTCTGGATCAATAGGTATTAGGTATTAGTCTGGATCAATAGGTATTAGTCTGGATCAATAGGTATTAGTCTGGATCAATAGGTATTAGTCTGGATCAATAGGTATTAGTCTGGATCAATGGATATTAGTCTGGACCAATAGGTATTAGTCTGGATCAATAGGTATTAGTCTGGATCAATAGGTATTAGTCTGGATCAATAGGCATTAGTCTGGATCAATAGGTATTAGGTATTAGTCTGGATCAATAGGTATTAGTCTGGATCAATAGGTATTAGTCTGGATCAATAGGTATTAGTCTGGATCAATAGGTATTAGTCTGGATCAACAGGTATTAGTCTGGATCAACGGGTATTAGTCTGGATCAATGGGTATTAGTCTGGATCAATAGGTACTAGTCTGGATCAATAGGTATTAGGTATTAGTCTGGATCAATAGGTATTAGTCTGGATCAATAGGTATTAGTCTGGATCAATAGGTATTAGTCTGGATCAATGGGTATTAGTCTGGATCAATAGGTATTAGTCTGGATCAATAGGTATTAGTCTGGATCAATAGGTAATAGTCTGGATCAATGGATATTAGTCTGGATCAATAGGTAATAGTCTGGATCAATGGGTATTAGTCTGGATCAATAGGTGTTAGTCTGGATCAATAGGTATTAGTCTGGATCAATAGGTAATAGTCTGGATCAATAGGTATTAGTCTGGATCAATAGGTATTAGTCTGGATCAATAGGCATTAGTCTGGATCAATAGGTATTAGTCTGGATCAATAGGTATTAGTCTGGATCAATGGGTATTAGTCTGGATCAATAGGTATTAGTCTGGATCAATAGGTATTAGTCTGGATCAATAGGTATTAGTCTGGATCAATGGATATTAGTCTGGACCAATAGGTATTAGTCTGGATCAATAGGTATTAGTCTGGATCAATAGGTATTAGTCTGGATCAATAGGTATTAGTCTGGATCAATAGGTATTAGTCTGGATCAATAGGTATTAGTCTGGATCAACGGGTATTAGTCTGGATCAATGGGTATTAGTCTGGATCAATGGGTATTAGTCTGGATCAATAGGTATTAGTCTGGATCAATAGGTATTAGTCTGGATCAACAGGTATTAGTCTGGATCAACAGGTATTAGTCTGGATCAATAGGTATTAGTCTGGATCAATAGGTATTAGTCTGGATCAATAGGTATTAGTCTGGATCAATAGGTATTAGTCTGGATCAACAGGTATTAGTCTGGATCAACGGGTATTAGTCTGGATCAATGGGTATTAGTCTGGATCAATAGGCATTAGTCTGGATCAATAGGCATTAGTCTGGATCAATAGGTATTAGTCTGGATCAATAGGTATTAGTCTGGATCAATGGGTATTAGTCTGGATCAATAGGCATTAGTCTGGATCAATAGGCATTAGTCTGGATCAATAGGTATTAGTCTGGATCAATAGGTATTAGTCTGGATCAATAGGTATTATTCTGGATCAATAGGCATTAGTCTGGATCAATAGGTATTAGTCTGGATCAATAGGTATTAGGTATTAGTCTGGATCAATGGGTATTAGTCTGGATCAACAGGTATTAGTCTGGATCAACAGGTATTAGTCTGGATCAACAGGTATTAGTCTGGATCAATAGGTATTAGTCTGGATCAATAGGTATTAGTCTGGATCAATAGGCATTAGTCTGGATCAATAGGTATTAGTCTGGATCAATAGGTATTAGTCTGGATCAATAGGTATTAGTCTGGATCAATGGGTATTAGTCTGGATCAATAGGTATTAGTCTGGATCAATGGGTATTAGTCTGGATCAATAGGTATTAGTCTGGATCAATAGGTATTAGGTATTAGTCTGGATCAATAGGTATTAGTCTGGATCAATAGGTATTAGTCTGGATCAATAGGTATTAGTCTGGATCAATAGGTATTAGTCTGGATCAATAGGTATTAGGTATTAGTCTGGATCAATAGGTATTAGTCTGGATCAATAGGTATTAGTCTGGATCAATAGGTATTAGTCTGGATCAATGGATATTAGTCTGGACCAATAGGTATTAGTCTGGATCAATAGGTATTAGTCTGGATCAATAGGTATTAGTCTGGATCAATAGGCATTAGTCTGGATCAATAGGTATTAGGTATTAGTCTGGATCAATAGGTATTAGTCTGGATCAATAGGTATTAGTCTGGATCAATAGGTATTAGTCTGGATCAACAGGTATTAGTCTGGATCAACGGGTATTAGTCTGGATCAATGGGTATTAGTCTGGATCAATAGGTACTAGTCTGGATCAATAGGTATTAGGTATTAGTCTGGATCAATAGGTATTAGTCTGGATCAATAGGTATTAGTCTGGATCAATAGGTATTAGTCTGGATCAATGGGTATTAGTCTGGATCAATAGGTATTAGTCTGGATCAATAGGTATTAGTCTGGATCAATAGGTAATAGTCTGGATCAATGGATATTAGTCTGGATCAATAGGTAATAGTCTGGATCAATGGGTATTAGTCTGGATCAATAGGTGTTAGTCTGGATCAATAGGTATTAGTCTGGATCAATAGGTAATAGTCTGGATCAATAGGTATTAGTCTGGATCAATAGGTATTAGTCTGGATCAATAGGCATTAGTCTGGATCAATAGGTATTAGTCTGGATCAATAGGTATTAGTCTGGATCAATGGGTATTAGTCTGGATCAATAGGTATTAGTCTGGATCAATAGGTATTAGTCTGGATCAATAGGTATTAGTCTGGATCAATGGATATTAGTCTGGACCAATAGGTATTAGTCTGGATCAATAGGTATTAGTCTGGATCAATAGGTATTAGTCTGGATCAATAGGTATTAGTCTGGATCAATAGGTATTAGTCTGGATCAATAGGTATTAGTCTGGATCAACGGGTATTAGTCTGGATCAATGGGTATTAGTCTGGATCAATGGGTATTAGTCTGGATCAATAGGTATTAGTCTGGATCAATAGGTATTAGTCTGGATCAACAGGTATTAGTCTGGATCAACAGGTATTAGTCTGGATCAATAGGTATTAGTCTGGATCAATAGGTATTAGTCTGGATCAATAGGTATTAGTCTGGATCAATAGGTATTAGTCTGGATCAACAGGTATTAGTCTGGATCAACGGGTATTAGTCTGGATCAATGGGTATTAGTCTGGATCAATAGGTATTAGTCTGGATCAATGGGTATTAGTCTGGATCAATAGGTATTAGTCTGGATCAATAGGTATTAGTCTGGATCAATAGGTATTAGTCTGGATCAATAGGTATTAGTCTGGATCAATAGGTATTAGTCTGGATCAATGGATATTAGTCTGGACCAATAGGTATTAGTCTGGATCAATAGGTATTAGTCTGGATCAATAGGTATTAGTCTGGATCAATAGGCATTAGTCTGGATCAATAGCTATTAGTCTGGATCAATAGGTATTAGTCTGGATCAATAGGTATTAGTCTGGATCAATAGGTATTCATCTGGATCAATAGGCATTAGTCTGGATCAATAGGTATTCATCTGGATCAATAGGTATTAGTCTGGATCAATAGGTATTAGTCTGGATCAATAGGTATTAGTCTGGATCAATAGGTATTAGTCTGGATCAATAGGTATTAGTCTGGATCAATAGGTATTAGTCTGGATCAATAGGCATTAGTCTGGATCAATAGGTATTAGTCTGGATCAATAGGTATTAGTCTGGATCAATAGGTATTAGTCTGGATCAATAGGTATTAGTCTGGATCGATAGGTATTAGTCTGGATCAACGGGTATTAGTCTGGATCAATAGGTATTAGTCTGGATCAATGGGTATTAGTCTGGATCAATAAGCATTAGTCTGGATCAATAGGTATTAGTCTGGATCAATAGGTATTAGTCTGGATCAATAGGTATTAGTCTGGATCAATAGGTATTAGTCTGGATCAATGGGTATTAGTCTGGATCAATGGGTATTAGTCTGGATCAATGGGTATTAGTCTGGATCAATGGGTATTAGTTTGGATCAATAGGTATTAGTCTGGATCAATGGGTATTAGTCTGGATCAATAGGTATTAGTCTGGATCAATGGGTATTAGTCTGGATCAATAGGTATTAGTCTGGATCAATAGGTATTAGTCTGGATCAATAGGTATTAGTCTGGATCAACAGGTATTAGTCTGGATCAACGGGTATTAGTCTGGATCAATGGGTATTAGTCTGGATCAATAGGTATTAGGTATTAGTCTGGATCAATAGGTATTAGTCTGGATCAATGGGTATTAGTCTGGATCAATAGGTATTAGTCTGGATCAATAGGTATTAGTCTGGATCAATAGGTATTAGTCTGGATCAATAGGTATTAGTCTGGATCAATGGGTATTAGTCTGGATCAACATGTATTAGTCTGGATCAATGAGTATTAGGTATTAGTCTGGATCAATAGGTATTAGGTATTAGTCTGGATCAATGGGTATTAGTCTGGATCAATAGGTATTAGTCTGGATCAACAGGTATTAGTCTGGATCAATAGGTATTAGTCTGGATCAATAGGTATTAGTCTGGATCAATAGGTATTAGTCTGGATCAATAGGTATTAGTCTGGATCAATAGGTATTAGTCTGGATCAATAGGTATTAGTCTGGATCAATGGGTATTAGGTATTAGTCTGGATCAATAGGTATTAGTCTGGATCAATAGGTATTAGTCTGGATCAATGGGTATTAGTCTGGATCAATAGGTATTAGTCTGGATCAATAGGTATTAGTCTGGATCAATAGGTATTAGTCTGGATCAATAGGTATTAGTCTGGATCAGTAGGCATTAGTCTGGATCAATGGGTATTAGTCTGGATCAATAGGTATTAGTCTGGATCAATGGGTATTAGTCTGGATCAATAGGTATTAGTCTCGATCAATAGGCATTAGTCTGGATCAATGGGTATTAGTCTGGATCAATGGGTATTTGTCTGGATCAATGGGTATTAGTCTGGATCAATAGGTATTAGTCTCGATCAATAGGCATTAGTCTGGATCAATGGGTATTAGTCTGGATCAATGGGTATTTGTCTGGATCAATGGGTATTAGTCTGGATCAATAGGTATTAGTCTGGATCAATAGGTATTAGTCTGGATCAATAGGTATTAGTCTGGATCAATAGGTATTAGTCTGGATCAGTAGGCATTAGTCTGGATCAATGGGTATTAGTCTCGATCAATAGGCATTAGTCTGGATCAATGGGTATTAGTCTGGATCAATGGGTATTTGTCTGGATCAATGGGTATTAGTCTGGATCAATAGGTATTAGTCTCGATCAATAGGCATTAGTCTGGATCAATGGGTATTAGTCTGGATCAATGGGTATTTGTCTGGATCAATGGGTATTAGTCTGGATCAATAGGTATTAGTCTGGATCAATAGGTATTAGTCTGGATCAATAGGTATTAGTCTGGATCAATAGGTATTAGTCTGGATCAGTAGGCATTAGTCTGGATCAATGGGTATTAGTCTGGATCAATAGGTATTAGTCTGGATCAATGGGTATTAGTCTGGATCAATAGGTATTAGTCTCGATCAATAGGCATTAGTCTGGATCAATGGGTATTAGTCTGGATCAATGGGTATTTGTCTGGATCAATGGGTATTAGTCTGGATCAATAGGTATTAGTCTGGATCAATAGGTATTAGTCTGGATCAATGGGTATTAGTCTGGATCAATAGGTATTAGTCTGGATCAATAGGTATTAGTCTGGATCAATAGGTATTAGTCTGGATCAATAGGTATTAGTCTGGATCAATGGGTATTAGTCTGGATCAACATGTATTAGTCTGGATCAATGAGTATTAGGTATTAGTCTGGATCAATAGGTATTAGGTATTAGTCTGGATCAATGGGTATTAGTCTGGATCAATAGGTATTAGTCTGGATCAACAGGTATTAGTCTGGATCAGTAGGCATTAGTCTGGATCAATGGGTATTAGTCTGGATCAATAGGTATTAGTCTGGATCAATAGGTATTAGTCTGGATCAATAGGCATTAGTCTGGATCAATGGGTATTAGTCTGGATCAATAGGTATTAGTCTGGATCAATAGGTATTAGTCTGGATCAATAGGCATTAGTCTGGATCAATAGCTATTAGTCTGGATCAATAGGTATTAGTCTGGATCAATAGGTATTAGTCTGGATCAATAGGTATTCATCTGGATCAATAGGCATTAGTCTGGATCAATAGGTATTCATCTGGATCAATAGGTATTAGTCTGGATCAATAGGTATTAGTCTGGATCAATAGGTATTAGTCTGGATCAATAGGTATTAGTCTGGATCAATAGGTATTAGTCTGGATCAATAGGTATTAGTCTGGATCAATAGGCATTAGTCTGGATCAATAGGTATTAGTCTGGATCAATAGGTATTAGTCTGGATCAATAGGTATTAGTCTGGATCAATAGGCATTAGTCTGGATCAATGGGTATTAGTCTGGATCAATAGGTATTAGTCTGGATCAATAGGTATTAGTCTGGATCAATAGGCATTAGTCTGGATCAATAGCTATTAGTCTGGATCAATAGGTATTAGTCTGGATCAATAGGTATTAGTCTGGATCAATAGGTATTCATCTGGATCAATAGGCATTAGTCTGGATCAATAGGTATTCATCTGGATCAATAGGTATTAGTCTGGATCAATAGGTATTAGTCTGGATCAATAGGTATTAGTCTGGATCAATAGGTATTAGTCTGGATCAATAGGTATTAGTCTGGATCAATAGGCATTAGTCTGGATCAATAGGTATTAGTCTGGATCAATAGGTATTAGTCTGGATCAATAGGTATTAGTCTGGATCAATAGGTATTAGTCTGGATCGATAGGTATTAGTCTGGATCAACGGGTATTAGTCTGGATCAATAGGTATTAGTCTGGATCAATAGGTATTAGTCTGGATCAATAAGCATTAGTCTGGATCAATAGGTATTAGTCTGGATCAATAGGTATTAGTCTGGATCAATAGGTATTAGTCTGGATCAATAGGTATTAGTCTGGATCAATGGGTATTAGTCTGGATCAATGGGTATTAGTCTGGATCAATGGGTATTAGTCTGGATCAATGGGTATTAGTTTGGATCAATAGGTATTAGTCTGGATCAATGGGTATTAGTCTGGATCAATAGGTATTAGTCTGGATCAATGGGTATTAGTCTGGATCAATAGGTATTAGTCTGGATCAATAGGTATTAGTCTGGATCAATAGGTATTAGTCTGGATCAACAGGTATTAGTCTGGATCAACGGGTATTAGTCTGGATCAATGGGTATTAGTCTGGATCAATAGGTATTAGGTATTAGTCTGGATCAATAGGTATTAGTCTGGATCAATGGGTATTAGTCTGGATCAATAGGTATTAGTCTGGATCAATAGGTATTAGTCTGGATCAATAGGTATTAGTCTGGATCAATAGGTATTAGTCTGGATCAATGGGTATTAGTCTGGATCAACATGTATTAGTCTGGATCAATGAGTATTAGGTATTAGTCTGGATCAATAGGTATTAGGTATTAGTCTGGATCAATGGGTATTAGTCTGGATCAATAGGTATTAGTCTGGATCAACAGGTCTTAGTCTGGATCAATAGGTATTAGTCTGGATCAATAGGTATTAGTCTGGATCAATAGGTATTAGTCTGGATCAATAGGTATTAGTCTGGATCAATAGGTATTAGTCTGGATCAATAGGTATTAGTCTGGATCAATGGGTATTAGTCTGGATCAATGGGTATTAGTCTGGATCAATAGGTATTAGTCTGGATCAATAGGTATTAGTCTGGATCAATAGGTATTAGTCTGGATCAATAGGTATTAGTCTGGATCAGTAGGCATTAGTCTGGATCAATGGGTATTAGTCTGGATCAATAGGTATTAGTCTGGATCAATGGGTATTAGTCTGGATCAATAGGTATTAGTCTCGATCAATAGGCATTAGTCTGGATCAATGGGTATTAGTCTGGATCAATGGGTATTTGTCTGGATCAATGGGTATTAGTCTGGATCAATAGGTATTAGTCTCGATCAATAGGCATTAGTCTGGATCAATGGGTATTAGTCTGGATCAATGGGTATTTGTCTGGATCAATGGGTATTAGTCTGGATCAATAGGTATTAGTCTGGATCAATAGGTATTAGTCTGGATCAATAGGTATTAGTCTGGATCAATAGGTATTAGTCTGGATCAGTAGGCATTAGTCTGGATCAATGGGTATTAGTCTCGATCAATAGGCATTAGTCTGGATCAATGGGTATTAGTCTGGATCAATGGGTATTTGTCTGGATCAATGGGTATTAGTCTGGATCAATAGGTATTAGTCTCGATCAATAGGCATTAGTCTGGATCAATGGGTATTAGTCTGGATCAATGGGTATTTGTCTGGATCAATGGGTATTAGTCTGGATCAATAGGTATTAGTCTGGATCAATAGGTATTAGTCTGGATCAATAGGTATTAGTCTGGATCAATAGGTATTAGTCTGGATCAGTAGGCATTAGTCTGGATCAATGGGTATTAGTCTGGATCAATAGGTATTAGTCTGGATCAATGGGTATTAGTCTGGATCAATAGGTATTAGTCTCAATCAATAGGCATTAGTCTGGATCAATGGGTATTAGTCTGGATCAATGGGTATTTGTCTGGATCAATGGGTATTAGTCTGGATCAATAGGTATTAGTCTGGATCAATAGGTATTAGTCTGGATCAATGGGTATTAGTCTGGATCAATAGGTATTAGTCTGGATCAATAGGTATTAGTCTGGATCAATAGGTATTAGTCTGGATCAATAGGTATTAGTCTGGATCAATGGGTATTAGTCTGGATCAACATGTATTAGTCTGGATCAATGAGTATTAGGTATTAGTCTGGATCAATAGGTATTAGGTATTAGTCTGGATCAATGGGTATTAGTCTGGATCAATAGGTATTAGTCTGGATCAACAGGTATTAGTCTGGATCAATAGGTATTAGTCTGGATCAATAGGTATTAGTCTGGATCAATAGGTATTAGTCTGGATCAATAGGTATTAGTCTGGATCAATGGGTATTAGGTATTAGTCTGGATCAATAGGTATTAGTCTGGATCAATAGGTATTAGTCTGGATCAATAGGTATTAGTCTGGATCAATAGGTATTAGTCTGGATCAATGGGTATTAGGTATTAGTCTGGATCAATAGGTATTAGTCTGGATCAATAGGTATTAGTCTGGATCAATGGGTATTAGTCTGGATCAATAGGTATTAGTCTGGATCAATAGGTATTAGTCTGGATCAATAGGTATTAGTCTGGATCAATAGGTATTAGTGTGGATCAATAGGTATTAGTCTGGATCAGTAGGCATTAGTCTGGATCAATGGGTATTAGTCTGGATCAATAGGTATTAGTCTCGATCAATAGGCATTAGTCTGGATCAATGGGTATTAGTCTGGATCAATGGGTATTTGTCTGGATCAATGGGTATTAGTCTGGATCAATAGGTATTAGTCTCGATCAATAGGCATTAGTCTGGATCAATGGGTATTAGTCTGGATCAATGGGTATTTGTCTGGATCAATGGGTATTAGTCTGGATCAATAGGTATTAGTCTGGATCAGTAGGCATTAGTCTGGATCAATGGGTATTAGTCTGGATCAATAGGTATTAGTCTGGATCAATGGGTATTAGTCTGGATCAATAGGTATTAGTCTCGATCAATAGGCATTAGTCTGGATCAATGGGTATTAGTCTGGATCAATGGGTATTTGTCTGGATCAATGGGTATTAGTCTGGATCAATAGGTATTAGTCTCGATCAATAGGCATTAGTCTGGATCAATGGGTATTAGTCTGGATCAATGGGTATTTGTCTGGATCAATGGGTATTAGTCTGGATCAATAGGTATTAGTCTGGATCAATAGGTATTAGTCTGGATCAATAGGTATTAGTCTGGATCAATAGGTATTAGTCTGGATCAGTAGGCATTAGTCTGGATCAATGGGTATTAGTCTGGATCAATAGGTATTAGTCTGGATCAATGGGTATTAGTCTCGATCAATAGGCATTAGTCTGGATCAATGGGTATTAGTCTGGATCAATGGGTATTTGTCTGGATCAATGGGTATTAGTCTGGATCAATAGGTATTAGTCTGGATCAATAGGTATTAGTCTGGATCAATAGGCATTAGTCTGGATCAATAGGTATTAGTCTGGATCAATGGGTATTAGTCTGGATCAATAGGTATTAGTCTGGATCAATAGGTATTAGTCTGGATCAATAGGTATTAGTCTGGATCAATAGGTATTAGGTATTAGTCTGGATCAATAGGTATTAGTCTGGATCAATAGGTATTAGTCTGGATCAATAGGTATTAGTCTGGATCAATAGGTATTAGGTATTAGTCTGGATCAATAGGTATTAGTCTGGATCAATAGGTATTAGTCTGGATCAATGGGTATTAGTCTCGATCAATAGGCATTAGTCTGGATCAATGGGTATTAGTCTGGATCAATGGGTATTTGTCTGGATCAATGGGTATTAGTCTGGATCAATAGGTATTAGTCTGGATCAATAGGTATTAGTCTGGATCAATAGGCATTAGTCTGGATCAATAGGTATTAGTCTGGATCAATGGGTATTAGTCTGGATCAATAGGTATTAGTCTGGATCAATAGGTATTAGTCTGGATCAATAGGTATTAGTCTGGATCAATAGGTATTAGGTATTAGTCTGGATCAATAGGTATTAGTCTGGATCAATGGGTATTAGTCTGGATCAATAGGTATTAGTCTGGATCAATAGGTATTAGTCTGGATCAATGGGTATTAGTCTGGATCAATGGTTGGTAGTAATTATTGCAAGTAGAGATTGAGAATGACTTGGGTATAATAGTGAATTTATTGTGAATTTGTCTCAATTTGCCTCTGATCTGTCCTGAATACCTCCCCTCCTCTCCCCTCCTCCGCCCTTCTCTCCCCTCCTCCATCCCCTCCGTCCTTCTCTCCTCTCCTCTCCCCTCCGCCCTTCTCTTCCCTCCTCCCTCCCCCCCTCCTTCTCTCCCCTCCTCTCCCCTCCTCTCTCTCCCCCCTCCTCCTCTCCCCTCCTCTCTCCCCCCCCCCTCCTCCTCTCCCCTCCTCTCTCTCCCCCCCTCCTCCTCTCCCCTCCTCCCTCCCTGTAGACCCAGCTGCGTATCGACTCGTTCTTCCGTCTGGAGCAGCAGGAGAGACAGGCCATCAAGAGCCAGCGCCTCCGCCGGGCCGTTACCTGTATAAAGAGGAAAGAGAGGGAGGACGGAGGGAGGGAGGAGAGGGAGGACGGAGGGAGGGAGGAGAGGGAGGACGGAGGGAGGGAATAGGAAGAAGAGGGGACTGGCTCTCCGTCCAAGGCTAAAAGAGGGAAGGGGTCAGAGCAAAAGCAGAGGAAGGGAGAGGTGGTGGAGGGGACAGGGGGGTTCCTGGGGGCAGAGGTCAGTAAGCCTGCTCAAGAGGATGTGGGAAGAGCCAGCCATGATGTGGGAGTGGCCAGCCAAGAAAGAGAGAAAGTAGGAGTGGTTAGTCAGAATATGGGAGGGGCCAACCTGGATGTGGGAGGGGCCAGCCAGCAGAGGAAAGAAGTGCTTCCTCCTCCTAATAATGGAGTACCTCAACCTAAACTCCTCCCTAATAGGACGGAGCAGAATGACAGCAGCAGTACCGGGGACGACAGCGACGGTGACAGCGGGGTCGCCATGGTAACGGCCCAGTCAGTGTTTAGGGGCCAACCGAGAGAAGGGAGGGGGGGTAAGAGAGGTGGGAGGGGGGGAAAGAGAGGCGGGGGGAGAGGCAGAGGAAGGAAGACACTGTGAGAACTATCAACTTTAAACTCTCGAACCGTCTCTTGTTGATGATGTCATCAGAGGGATACATATGTGACCAATAAACAGGCGCTGAAACCACTGTGATGTGTTTTCTGAATGATGTTTAGAATGATGAGGGACGATGTTTGATACACATCGGTGTAAAAGGTGGCGCTGTGTAAACCCATGATATTTTTGGATCATTTCAGCGAGGCGTCTCTGGCCGTTTGTCGGTGTATTTTCTATGTTTGTGATGAATATTTGGAACAATTAAAATGTTTTTTGTATTACAAAGGCGGTCTTGTTATTTGTTTACGCGATGTGTCTCTGCTTGTTTACATCGTTCTTTAACAGCTAGAAGGCAGCAGGAAGGGATGCCTCAGAGAGACAGCATCGTTCTTTAACAGGAAGGGATCAGCAGGTAGAGAACAGCAGGTAGAGAACAGCAGGTAGAGAACAGCAGGTAGAGAACAGCAGGTCGAGAACAGCAGGTAGAGAACAGCAGGTAGAGAACAGCAGGTAGGGTGCAACAGGTAGAGAACAGCAGGTAGAGAACAGCAGGTAGAGAACAGCAGGTAGGGTGCAGCAGGTAGAGAACAGCAGGTAGAGAACAGCAGGTAGGGTGCAGCAGGTAGAGAACAGCAGGTAGAAGGCAACAGGTAGAGAACAGCAGGTAGAGAACAGCAGGTAGGGTGCAGCAGGTAGAGAACAGCAGGTAGAGAACAGCAGGTAGAAGGCAACAGGTAGAGAACAGCAGGTAGAGAACAGCAGGTAGGGAACAGCAGGTAGAGAACAGCAGGTAGAGAACAGCAGGTAGGGAACAGCAGGTAGAGAACAGCAGGTAGAGAACAGCAGGTAGAAGGCAACAGGTAGAGAACAGCAGGTAGGGTGCAGCAGGTAGAAAACAGCAGGTAGGGTGCAGCAGGTAGAGAACAGCAGGTAGAGAACAGCAGGTAGAGAACAGCAGGTAGAGAGCAGCAGGTAGAGAACAGCAGGTAGGGAGCAGCAGGTAGAGAACAGCAGGTAGAGAACAGCAGGTAGAGAACAGCAGGTAGGGAACAGCAGGTAGGGTGCAGCAGGTAGAGAACAGCAGGTAGAGAACAGCAGGTAGAGAACAGCAGGTAGAGAACAGCAGGTAGATAACAGCAGGTAGAAGGCAGCAGGTAGAGAACAGCAGGTAGGGTGCAGCAGGTAGAGAACAGCAGGTAGAGAACAGCAGGTAGAGAACTGCAGGTAGAGAACAGCAGGTAGAGAGCAGCAGGTAGAGAACAGCAGGTAGAGAACAGCAGGTAGGGAGCAGCAGGTAGAGAACAGCAGGTAGAGAACAGCAGGTAGAGAATAGCAGGTAGAGAACAGCA
Organism: Oncorhynchus mykiss; assembly: GCF_013265735.2. Taxonomy (NCBI): domain Eukaryota; kingdom Metazoa; phylum Chordata; class Actinopteri; order Salmoniformes; family Salmonidae; genus Oncorhynchus; species Oncorhynchus mykiss. The sequence goes on along the minus strand of NW_023493665.1, from coordinate 1,158,012 downwards.
GGTAGAGAAGAGCAGGTAGAGAAGAGCAGGTAGGGTGCAGCAGGTAGAGTACAGCAGGTAGAGATCAGCAGGTAGAGAACAGCAGGTAGAGAACAGCAGGTAGAGAACAGCAGGTAGAGAACAGCAGATAGAGAACAGCAGGTAGAGAACAGCAGGTAGAGAACAGCAGGTAGAGAACAGCAGGTAGAGAACAGTAGGTAGAGAACAGCAGGTAGAGAACAGCAGGTAGAGAACAGCAGGTAGAGAACAGCAGGTAGAGAAGAGCAGGTAGAGAAGAGCAGGTAGGGTGCAGCAGGTAGAGTACAGCAGGTAGAGAACAGCAGGTAGAGATCAGCAGGTAGAGAACAGCAGGTAGAGAGCAGCAGGTAGAGAACAGCAGGTAGAGAACAGCAGGTAGAGAACAGCAGGTAGAGAACAGCAGATAGAGAACAGCAGGTAGAGAACAGCAGGTAGAGAACAGCAGGTAGAGAACAGCAGGTAGGGAACAGCAGGTAGAGAACAGCAGGTAGAGAACAGCAGGTAGAAGACAGCAGGTAGAGAACAGCAGGTAGAGAACAGCAGGTAGGGTGCAGCAGGTAGAGAACAGCAGGTAGAGAACAGCAGGTAGAGAACAGCAGGTAGAGAACAGCAGGTAGAGAACAGCAGGTAGAAGGCAGCAGGTAGAGAACAGCAGGTAGAGAACAGCAGGGAGAGAAGAGCAGGTAGGGTGCAGCAGGTAGAGTACAGCAGGTAGAGAACAGCAGGTAGAGATCAGCAGGTAGAGAACAGCAGGTAGAGAGCAGCAGGTAGAGAACAGCAGGTAGAGAACAACAGGTAGAGAACAGCAGGTAGGGAGCAGCAGGTAGAGAACAGCAGGTAGAGAACAGCAGGTAGAGAACATCAGGTAGGGAGCAGCAGGTAGAGAACAGCAGGTAGAGAACAGCAGGTAGAGAACAGCAGGTAGAGATCAGCAGGTAGAGAACAGCAGGTAGAGAGCAGCAGGTAGAGAACAGCAGGTAGAGAACAGCAGGTAGAGAACAACAGGTAGGGAGCAGCAGGTAGAGAACAGCAGGTAGAGAACAGCAGGTAGGGAGCAGCAGGTAGAGAACAGCAGGTAGAGAACAGCAGGTAGAGAACAGCAGGTAGGGTGCAGCAGGTAGAGAACAGCAGGTAGAGAACAGTAGGTAGAGAACAGCAGGTAGAGAACAGCAGGTAGAGAACAGCAGGTAGAGAACAGCAGGTAGAGAACAGCAGGTAGGATGCAGCAGGTAGAGAACAGCAGGTAGAGAACAGCAGGTAGAGAACAGCAGGTAGAGAACAGCAGGTAGAAGGCAGCAGGTAGAGAACAGCAGGTAGGGTGCAGCAGGTAGAGAACAGCAGGTAGAGAACAGCAGCTAGAGATCAGTAGGTAGAGATCAGCAGGTAGAGAGCAGCAGGTAGAGAACAGCAGGTAGAGAACAGCAGGTAGAGAACAGCAGGTAGAGAACAGCAGGTAGAGAACAGCAGGTAGATAACAGCAGGTAGAAGGCAGCAGGTAGAGAACAGCAGGTAGGGTGCAGCAGGTAGAGAACAGCAGGTAGAGAACAGCAGGTAGAGAACAGCAGGTAGAGAACAGCAGGTAGAGAGCAGCAGGTAGAGAACAGCAGGTAGAGAACAGCGGGTAGGGAGCAGCAGGTAGAGAACAGCAGGTAGAGAACAGCAGGTAGAGAACAGCAGGTAGAGAAAAGCAGGTAGAGAAGAGCAGGTAGGGTGCAGCAGGTAGAGTACAGCAGGTAGAGATCAGCAGGTAGAGAACAGCAGGTAGAGAGCAGCAGGTAGAGAACAGCAGGTAGAGAACAGCAGGTAGAGAACAGCAGGTAGAGAACAGCAGGTAGAGAACAGCAGATAGAGAACAGCAGGTAGAGAACAGCAGGTAGAGAACAGCAGGTAGAGAACAGCAGGTAGAGAACAGCAGGTAGAGAACAGTAGGTAGAGAACAGCAGGTAGAGAACAGCAGGTAGAGAACAGCAGGTAGAGAACAGCAGGTAGAGAGCAGCAGGTAGAGAACAGCAGGTAGAGAACAGCAGGTAGAGAAGAGCAGGTAGAGAAGAGCAGGTAGAGAAGAGCAGGTAGGGTGCAGCAGGTAGAGTGCAGCAGGTAGAGAACAGCAGGTAGAGATCAGCAGGTAGAGAACAGCAGGTAGAGAGCAGCAGGTAGAGAACAGCAGGTAGAGAACAGCAGGTAGGATGCAGCAGGTAGGGTGCAGCAGGTAGAGAACAGCAGGTAGAGAACAGCAGGTAGAGAACAGCAGGTAGAGAACAGCAGGTAGAGAACAGCAGGTAGAGAACAGCAGGTAGAGAACATCAGGTAGGGAGCAGCAGGTAGAGAACAGCAGGTAGAGATCAACAGGTAGAGAACAGCAGGTAGAGAGCAGCAGGTAGAGAACAGCAGGTAGAGAACAGCAGGTAGAGAACAGCAGGTAGGGGGCAGCAGGTAGAGAACAGCAGGTAGGGAGCAGCAGGTAGAGAACATCAGGTAGGGAGCAGCAGGTAGAGAACAGCAGGTAGAGAACAGCAGGTAGAGAACAGCAGGTAGAGATCAGCAGGTAGAGAACAGCAGGTAGAGAGCAGCAGGTAGGGAACAGCAGGTAGAGAACAGCAGGTAGAGAACAGCAGGTAGAGAACAGCAGGTAGAGAACAGCAGGTAGAGAACAGCAGGTAGAGAACAGCAGGTAGGGTGCAGCAGGTAGAGAACAGCAGGTAGAGAACAGTAGGTAGAGAACAGCAGGTAGAGAACAGCAGGTAGAGAACAGCAGGTAGAGAACAGCAGGTAGAGAACAGCAGGTAGGATGCAGCAGGTAGAGAACAGCAGGTAGAGAACAGCAGGTAGAGAACAGCAGGTAGAGAACAGCAGGTAGAGAACAGCAGGTAGATAACAGCAGGTAGAAGGCAGCAGGTAGAGAACAGCGGGTAGGGTGCAGCAGGTAGAGAACAGCAGGTAGAGAACAGCAGGTAGAGATCAGTAGGTAGAGATCAGCAGGTAGAGAGCAGCAGGTAGAGAACAGCAGGTAGAGAACAGCAGGTAGAGAACAGCAGGTAGAGAACAGCAGATAGAGAACAGCAGGTAGAGAACAGCAGGTAGAGAACAGCAGGTAGAGAACAGCAGGTAGAGAACAGCAGGTAGAGAACAGCAGGTAGAAGGCAGCAGGTAGAGAACAGCAGGTAGAGAACAGCAGGTAGAGAAGAGCAGGTAGGGTGCAGCAGGTAGAGTACAGCAGGTAGAGAACAGCAGGTAGAGATCAGCAGGTAGAGAACAGCAGGTAGAGAGCAGCAGGTAGAGAACAGCAGGTAGAGAACAGCAGGTAGAGAACAGCAGGTAGGGAGCAGCAGGTAGAGAACAGCAGGTAGAGAACAGCAGGTAGAGAACAGCAGGTAGAGAACAGCAGGTAGAGAACAGCAGGTAGAGAACAGTAGGTAGAGAACAGCAGGTAGAGAACAGCAGGTAGGGAACAGCAGGTAGAGAACAGCAGGTAGTGAACAGCAGGTAGAAGACAGCAGGTAGAGAACAGCAGGTAGAGAACAGCAGGTAGGGTGCAGCAGCTAGAGAACAGCAGCTAGAGAACAGCAGGTAGAGAACAGCAGGTAGAGAACAGCAGGTAGAGAACAGCAGGTAGAAGGCAGCAGGTAGAGAACAGCAGGTAGAGAACAGCAGGTAGAGAACAGCAGGTAGGGTGCAGCAGGTAGAGAACAGCAGGTAGAGAACAGCAGGTAGAAGGCAGCAGGTAGAGAACAGCAGGTAGAGAACAGCAGGTAGAGAACAGCAGGTAGGGTACAGCAGGTAGGGTGCAGCAGGTAGGGTGCAGCAGGTAGAGAGCAGCAGGTAGAGAACAGCAGGTAGAGAACAGCAGGTAGGGTGCAGCAGGTAGGGTGCAGCAGGTAGAGAGCAGCAGGTAGAGAACAGCAGGTAGAGAACAGCAGGTAGGGTGCAGCAGGTAGGGTGCAGCAGGTAGGGTGCAGCAGGTAGAGAACAGCAGGTAGAGAACAGCAGGTAGAGAACAGCAGGTAGGGTACAGCAGGTAGAGAACTGCAGGTAGAGAACAGCAGGTAGAGAACAGCAGGTAGAGAACAGCAGGTAGGGTGCAGCAGGTAGGGTGCAGCAGGTAGAGAACAGCAGGTAGAGAACAGCAGGTAGAGAACAGCAGGTAGGGTACAGCATTTAGAGAACAGCAGGTAGAGAACAGCAGGTAGAGAACAGCAGGTAGGGTACAGCAGGTAGAGAACAGCAGGTAGGGTACAGCAGGTAGAGAACAGCAGGTAGAGAACAGCAGGTAGGGAACAGCAGGTAGAGAACAGTAGGTAGAGAACAGCAGGTAGAGAACAGCAGGTAGAGAACAGCAGGTAGAGAACAGCAGGTAGGATGCAGCAGGTAGGGTGCAGCAGGTAGAGAACAGCAGGTAGTGAACAGCAGGTAGAAGGCAGCAGGTAGAGAACAGCAGGTAGAGAACAGCAGGTAGAGAACAGCAGGTAGGGTACAGCAGGTAGGGTGCAGCAGGTAGGGTGCAGCAGGTAGAGAGCAGCATGTAGAGAACAGCAGGTAGAGAACAGCAGGTAGGGTGCAGCAGGTAGGGTGCAGCAGGTAGAGAGCAGCAGGTAGAGAACAGCAGGTAGAGAACAGCAGGTAGTGTGCAGCAGGTAGGGTGCAGCAGGTAGGGTGCAGCAGGTAGAGAACAGCAGGTAGAGAACAGCAGGTAGAGAACAGCAGGTAGGGTACAGCAGGTAGAGAACTGCAGGTAGAGAACAGCAGGTAGAGAACAGCAGGTAGAGAACAGCAGGTAGGGTGCAGCAGGTAGGGTGCAGCAGGTAGAGAACAGCAGGTAGAGAACAGCAGGTAGAGAACAGCAGGTAGGGTACAGCAGGTAGAGAACAGCAGGTAGAGAACAGCAGGTAGAGAACAGCAGGTAGAGAACAGCAGGTAGGGTACAGCAGGTAGAGAACAGCAGGTAGGGTACAGCAGGTAGAGAACAGCAGGTAGAGAACAGCAGGTAGGGAACAGCAGGTAGAGAACAGTAGGTAGAGAACAGCAGGTAGAGAACAGCAGGTAGAGAAAAGCAGGTAGAGAACAGCAGGTAGGATGCAGCAGGTAGGGTGCAGCAGGTAGAATACAGCAGGTAGAGAACAGCAGGTAGAAGGCAGCAGGTAGAGAACAGCAGGTAGAGAACAGCAGGTAGAGAACAGCAGGTAGGGTACAGCAGGTAGGGTGCAGCAGGTAGGGTGCAGCAGATAGAGAGCAGCAGGTAGAGAACAGCAGGTAGAGAACAGCAGGTAGGGTGCAGCAGGTAGGGTGCAGCAGGTAGAGAGCAGCAGGTAGAGAACAGCAGGTAGAGAACAGCAGGTAGGGTGCAGCAGGTAGGGTGCAGCAGGTAGAGAACAGCAGGTAGAGAACAGCAGGTAGAGAACAGCAGGTAGGGTACAGCAGGTAGAGAACTGCAGGTAGAGAACAGCAGGTAGAGAACAGCAGGTAGAGAACAGCAGGTAGGGTGCAGCAGGTAGGGTGCAGCAGGTAGAGAACAGCAGGTAGAGAACAGCAGGTAGAGAACAGCAGGTAGGGTACAGCAGGTAGAGAACAGCAGGTAGAGAACAGCAGGTAGAGAACAGCAGGTAGAGAACAGCAGGTAGGGTACAGCAGGTAGAGAACAGTAGGTAGAGAACAGCAGGTAGAGAACAGCAGGTAGAGAACAGCAGGTAGAAGGCAGCAGGTAGAGAACAGCAGGTAGAGAACAGCAGGTAGAGAACAGCAGGTAGGGTACAGCAGGTAGGGTGCAGCAGGTAGGGTGCAGCAGGTAGAGAGCAGCAGGTAGAGAACAGCAGGTAGAGAACAGCAGGTAGGGTGCAGCAGGTAGGGTGCAGCAGGTAGAGAGCTGCAGGTAGAGAACAGCAGGTAGAGAACAGCAGGTAGGGTGCAGCAGGTAGGGTGCAGCAGGTAGAGAACAGCAGGTAGGGTACAGCAGGTAGGGTGCAGCAGGTAGGGTGCAGCAGGTAGAGAGCAGCAGGTAGAGAACAGCAGGTAGAGAACAGCAGGTAGGGTGCAGCAGGTAGGGTGCAGCAGGTAGAGAGCTGCAGGTAGAGAACAGCAGGTAGAGAACAGCAGGTAGGGTGCAGCAGGTAGGGTGCAGCAGGTAGAGAACAGCAGGTAGAGAACAGCAGGTAGAGAACAGCAGGTAGGATGCAGCAGGTAGGGTGCAGCAGGTAGAGAACAGCAGGTAGAGAACAGCAGGTAGAGAACAGCAGGTAGAGAACAGCAGGTAGAGAACAGCAGGTAGGGTACAGCAGGTAGGGTGCAGCAGGTAGGGTGCAGCAGGTAGAGAGCAGCAGGTAGAGAACAGCAGGTAGAGAACAGCAGGTAGGGTGCAGCAGGTAGGGTGCAGCAGGTAGAGAGCTGCAGGTAGAGAACAGCAGGTAGAGAACAGCAGGTAGGGTGCAGCAGGTAGGGTGCAGCAGGTAGAGAACAGCAGGTAGGGTACAGCAGGTAGAGTGCAGCAGGTAGGGTGCAGCAGGTAGAGAGCAGCAGGTAGAGAACAGCAGGTAGAGAACAGCAGGTAGGGTGCAGCAGGTAGGGTGCAGCAGGTAGAGAGCTGCAGGTAGAGAACAGCAGGTAGAGAACAGCAGGTAGGGTGCAGCAGGTAGGGTGCAGCAGGTAGAGAACAGCAGGTAGAGAACAGCAGGTAGAGAACAGCAGGTAGGGTACAGCAGGTAGAGAACTGCAGGTAGAGAGCAGCAGGTAGAGAACAGCAGGTAGAGAACAGCAGGTAGGGTACAGCAGGTAGAGAACAGCAGGTAGGGTACAGCAGGTAGAGAACAGCAGGTAGAGAACAGCAGGTAGGGAACAGCAGGTAGAGAACAGCAGGTAGAGAACAGCAGGTAGAGAACAGCAGGTAGAGAACAGCAGGTAGAGAACAGCAGGTAGGATGCAGCAGGTAGGGTGCAGCAGGTAGAGAACAGCAGGTAGAGAACAGCAGGTAGAGAACAGCAGGTAGAGAACAGCAGGTAGGGAACAGCAGGTAGAGAACAGCAGGTAGAGAACAGCAGGTAGAGAACAGCAGGTAGAGAACAGCAGGTAGGATGCCGCAGGTAGGGTACAGCAGGTAGGGTGCAGCAGGTAGGGTGCAGCAGGTAGAGAGCAGCAGGTAGAGAACAGCAGGTAGAGAACAGCAGGTAGGGTGCAGCAGGTAGGGTGCAGCAGGTAGGGTGCAGCAGGTAGGGTGCAGCAGGTAGAGAACAGCAGATAGAGAACAGCAGGTAGAGAACAGCAGGTAGGGTGCAGCAGGTAGGTTGCAGCAGGTAGAGAACAGCAGGTAGAGAACAGCAGGTAGAGAACAGCAGGTAGAGAACAGCAGGTAGAGAACAGCAGGTAGGATGCAGCAGGTAGGGTGCAGCAGGTAGAGAACAGCAGGTAGAGAACAGCAGGTAGAGAACAGCAGGTAGAGAACAGCAGGTAGAGAACAGCAGGTAGGGTGCAGCAGGTAGAGAACAGCAGGTAGAGAACAGCAGGTAGGGTGCAGCAGGTAGGGTGCAGCAGGTAGGGTGCAGCAGGTAGAGAACAGCAGGTAGAGAACAGCAGGTAGAGAACAGCAGGTAGGGTACAGCAGGTAGAGAACAGCAGGTAGAGAACAGCAGGTAGAGAACAGCAGGTAGAGAACAGCAGGTAGGGTACAGCAGGTAGAGAACAGCAGGTAGGGTACAGCAGGTAGAGAACAGCAGGTAGAGAACAGCAGGTAGGATGCAGCAGGTAGGGTGCAGCAGGTAGAGAACAGCAGGTAGAGAACAGCAGGTAGAGAACAGCAGGTAGGGAACAGCAGGTAGGGAACAGCAGGTAGAGAACAGCAGGTAGAGAACAGCAGGTAGAGAACAGCAGGTAGGGTGCAGCAGGTAGGGTGCAGCAGGTAGGGTGCAGCAGGTAGAGAACAGCAGGTAGAGAACAGCAGGTAGAGAACAGCAGGTAGGGAACAGCAGGTAGAGAACAGCAGGTAGAGAACAGCAGGTAGAGAACAGCAGGTAGAGAACAGCAGGTAGGGTGCAGCAGGTAGGGTGCAGCAGGTAGGATGCAGCAGGTAGAGAACAGCAGGTAGAGAACAGCAGGTAGAGAACAGCAGGTAGAGAACAGCAGGTAGAGAACAGCAGGTAGGATGCAGCAGGTAGAGAGCAGCAGGTAGAGAACAGCAGGTAGAGAACAGCAGGTAGAGAACAGCAGGTAGAGAACAGCAGGTAGGGTGCAGCAGGTAGAGAGCAGCAGGTAGAGAACAGCAGGTAGAGAACAGCAGGTAGGGTGCAGCAGGTAGGGTGCAGCAGGTAGAGAACAGCAGGTAGAGAACAGCAGGTAGAGAACAGCAGGTAGGGTACAGCAGGTAGAGAACAGCAGGTAGAGAACAGCAGGTAGAGAACAGCAGGTAGAGAACAGCAGGTAGGGTACAGCAGGTAGAGAACAGCAGGTAGGGTACAGCAGGTAGAGAACAGCAGGTAGAGAACAGCAGGTAGGGAACAGCAGGTAGAGAACAGTAGGTAGAGAACAGCAGGTAGAGAACAGCAGGTAGAGAACAGCAGGTAGAGAACAGCAGGTAGGATGCAGCAGGTAGGGTGCAGCAGGTAGAGAACAGCAGGTAGAGAACAGCAGGTAGAGAACAGCAGGTAGGGAACAGCAGGTAGAGAACAGCAGGTAGAGAACAGCAGGTAGAGAACAGCAGGTAGAGAACAGCAGGTAGGATGCCGCAGGTAGGGTACAGCAGGTAGAGAACAGCAGGTAGAGAACAGCAGGTAGGATGCAGCAGGTAGGGTACAGCAGGTAGAGAACAGCAGGTAGAGAACAGCAGGTAGGATGCAGCAGGTAGGGCGCAGTAGGTAGAGAACAGCAGGTAGGATGCAGCAGGGATAATGCAGCAGGTAGAATGCAGCAGGTAAACAGTGTTCTTAGTGGGGCTAACTGTCAGTGTTTGTAATGATAATGTCCCTCTCCTTGTCACAATATGTGTCAAGGTACTCTATTTCCAACTGCTAGAACTCTCACCTTAGTCTCTCTCTCCCCTTTCCCCTCTCTCTCTCTCTCTCTCTAGCCATTCCTAGTCTTCTCTCTCTCTCTAGCCCTTCCCAGTCTTCTCTCTCTCTCTCTAGCCCTTCCTAGTCTTCTCTCTCTCTCTCGCCCTTCCCAGTCTTCTCTCTCTCTCTCTAGCCCTTCCTAGTCTTCTCTCTCTCTCTCTCTAGCCCTTCCTAGTCTTCTCTCTCTCTCTCTAGTCCTTCCTAGTCTTCTCTCTCTCTGGTCCTTCCTATTCTTCTCTCTCTCTAGCCCTTCCTCCCAGCCTTCTCTCTCTCTAGCTCTTCCTAGCCATCTCTCTCTAGTCCTTTCTAGTCTTCTCTCTCTCTCTAGCCCTTTCCCAGTCTTCTCTCTCTCTCTCTCTAGTCCTTCCCAGTCTTCTCTCTCTCTCTCTAGTCCTTCCTAGTCTTCTCTCTCTCTCTCTAGTCCTTCCTAGTCTTCTCTCTCTCTCTCTAGTCCTTCCTATTCTTCTCTCTCTAGCCCTTCCCAGTCTTCTCTCTCTCTCTCTAGTCCTTCCTAGTCTTCTCTCTCTCTCTCTCTCTGTAGCCCTTCCCAGTCTTCTCTCTCTCTCTAGTCCTTCCTAGTCTTCTCTCTCTCTCTAGTCCTTCTTAGTCTCTCTCTCTCTAGTCCTTCCCAGTCTTCTCTCTCTCTAGTCCTTCCTAGTCTTCTCTCTCTCTCTAGTCCTTCCCAGTCTTATCTCTCTCTAGTCCTTCCTAGTCTTCTCTCTCTCTCTTCCTAGTCTTCTCTCTCTCTCTCTAGTCCTTCCCAGTCTTCTCTCTCTCTAGTCCTTCCTAGTCTTCTCTCTCTTTCTAGCCCTTCCTCCCAGCCTTGTCTCTCTCTAGCTCTTCCTAGCATTGTCTCTCTCTAGCCCTTCCTCCCTCTAGCCCTTCTCTCTCTCTAGCCCTTCCTCCCAGCCGTCTCTCTCTCTAACCCTTCCTCCCTCTAGCCCTTCTCTCTCTCTAGCCCTTCCTCCCTCTAGCCCTTCCTCCCAGCCGTCTCTCTCTCTAGCCCTTCCTCCCTCTAGCCCTTCTCTCACCTGTTTTCTTCATTCTCTCTAATCCATGTTTCCCTCTCTCTCTGGCTGGCCCATTCTCTCTCTGGCTGACCCACCAGGCAGTATGCCAACAGAGGGAGGGAGGGAAGGAAAGGAGAGAGGGAGGGAAGGAAGGAAAGGAGAGAGGGAGGAGAGTAACATACCCAGTATGCCAACGGAGGGAGGGAAGGAAAGGAGAGAGGGAGGGAGGGAGGGGGAGTAACATACCCAGTATGCCAACGGAGGGAGGGAAGGAGAGAGGGAGGGAGGGGGAGTACCATACCCAGTATGCCAACGGAGGGAGGGAAGGAAAGGAGAGAGGGAGGGAGGGAGGGGGAGTACCATACCCAGTATGCCAACGGAGGGAGGGAAGGAAAGGAGAGAGGGAGGGAGGGAGGGAGGGGGAGTAACATACCCAGTATGCCAACGGAGGGAGGGAAGGAGAGAGGGAGGGAGGGGGAGTACCATACCCAGTATGCCAACGGAGGGAGGGAAGGAAAGGAGAAAGGGAGGGAGGGAGGGGGAGTAACATACCCAGTATGCCAACGGAGGGAGGGAAGGAGAGAGGGAGGGAGGGGGAGAGGGAGGTGAGTGCCATACCCAGTATGCCAACGGAGGGAGGGAAGGAGAGAGGGAGGGAGGGGGAGAGGGAGGTGAGTGCCATACCCAGTATGCCAACGGAGGGAGGGAAGGAGAGAGGGAGGGAGGGGGAGAGGGAGGTGAGTGCCATACCCAGTATGCCAACGGAGGGAGGGAGGGAGAGGGAGGGGAGTACCATACCCAGTATGCCGAGGGAGGGAGGGAAGGACAGAGGGAGGGAGGTGAGTGCCATACCCAGTATGCCAACGGAGGGAGGGAGGGAGAGGGAGGGGAGTACCATACCCAGTATGCCGAGGGAGGGAGGGAAGGAAAGGAGAAAGGGAGGGAGGGAGGGGGAGTAACATACCCAGTATGCCAACGGAGGGAGGGAAGGAAAGGAGAAAGAGAACCATATACCAGCCCCTCACAACACACAGCCAGCCGACCTGACTCAGACTAGAGCCCATTGAGACCCGGAGCACCTAGACTAAGGACCGACGCTGTTTCCCTGGACATCCAACACACCACTTTGGAGCAACACGGTCAGATTGTTACTGCTACTACCCACAAACCCCTCACCCCTACTCCAGGACAGGACAGAGACATGAACCCCCTCCTGACCCAGGCTGTCCAGACTGAGGAAGATGCTGAAACGGAGGGTAGGTAGCTAGAGCTGTCAGATCCACACCCGTACAGAACAAATGTGTCAACTGTGGGACGACTCACTATGTCAACTGTGGGACGACTCACTATGTCAACTTTTTGTTGTTGGTTATTTCTGTAAAAGCGTCGATAGTTGAAGTGCCCTCTTGGTAGATTGGTTGTTATTCATTCATTGATGATCACTATGAGCGGTAAGTCATGTTTATAGGGCTTCATAGACGTGTTTATAGCACTGTAATCGGGTACATTGACACACACACACACAGGATGTGAAGTGATTTAAGAGCTCTTCTCTGTCTCTCCCCTCACTAGCTTACATAACTGGTATACCAGCTGCATGTCTGTGTCAGAGAGGCCGCAAATAACCTGCCAAGTGCTAATCGACTACATAGAGGGGTTATGTTTCTGGACTGAGGGGCTAGGCTACTGGGGGGTTAGGTTACTGAGGGGCTAGGTTACTGGGGGGTTATGTTACTGAGGGGCTAGGTTACTGAGGGACTAGGTTACTGAGGGTCTAGGTTACTGGACTGGGTCAGCTAGCCGTGTAGAGGGGTTATGTTACTCTACTGAGGGGCTAGGTTACTGGACTGGGTCAGCTAGTCGTGTAGAGGGGTTATGGTACTCTACTGAGGGACTAGGTTACTGGACTGATGCTGGGTCAGCTAGCCGTGTAGAGGGGTTATGGTACTCTACTGAGGGACTAGGTTACTGGACTGGGTCAGCTAGTCGTGTAGAGGGGTTATGTTACTCTACTGAGGGACTAGGTTACTGGACTGATGCTGGGTCAGCTAGCCGTGTAGAGGGGTTATGGTACTCTACTGAGGGACTAGGTTACTGGACTGGGTCAGCTAGTCGTGTAGAGGGGTTATGTTACTCTACTGAGGGACTAGGTTACTGGACTGATGCTGGGTCAGCTAGCCGTGTAGAGGGGTTATGGTACTCTACTGAGGGACTAGGTTACTGGAATGATGCTGGGTCAGCTAGCCGTGTAGAGGGGTTATGGTACTCTACTGAGGGACTAGGTTACTGGACTGGGTCAGCTAGCCGTGTAGAGGGGTTATGGTACTCTACTGAGGGACTAGGTTACTGGACTGATGCTGGGTCAGCTAGCTGTGTAGAGGGGTTATGTTACTCTACTGAGGGACTAGGTTACTGGACTGATGCTGGGTCAGCTAGCCGTGTAGAGGGGTTATGGTACTCTACTGAGGGACTAGGTTACTGGACTGATGCTGGGTCAGCTAGCTGTGTAGAGGGGTTATGTTACTCTACTGAGGGACTAGGTTACTGGACTGATGCTGGGTCAGCTAGCCGTGTAGAGGGGTTATGGTACTCTACTGAGGGACTAGGTTACTGGACTGGGTCAGCTAGTCGTGTAGAGGGGTTATGTTACTCTACTGAGGGACTAGGTTACTGGACTGGGTCAGCTAGCCGTGTAGAGGGGTTATGTTACTCTACTGAGGGGCTAGGTTACTGGACTGATGCTGGGTCAGCTAGCCGTGTAGAGGGGTTATGGTACTCTACTGAGGGGCTAGGTTACTGGACTGGGTCAGCTAGCCGTGTAGAGGGGTTATGGTACTCTACTGAGGGGCTAGGTTACTGGACTGGGTCAGCTAGCCGTGTAGAGGGGTTATGTTACTCTACTGAGGGGCTAGGTTACTGGACTGGGTCAGCTAGTCGTGTAGAGGGGTTATGTTACTCTACTGAGGGGCTAGGTTACTGGACTGATGCTGGGTCAGCTAGTCGTGTAGAGGGGTTATGTTACTCTACTGAGGGGCTAGGTTACTGGACTGATGCAGGGTCAGCTAGTCGTGAAGAGGGGTTATGGTACTCTACTGAGGGGCTAGGTTACTGGACTGATGCTGGGTCAGCTAGCCGTGTAGAGGGGTTATGGTACTCTACTGAGGGACTAGGTTACTGGACTGGGTCAGCTAGTCGTGTAGAGGGGTTATGGTACTCTACTGAGGGGCTAGGTTACTGGACTGATGCTGGGTCAGCTAGTCGTGTAGAGGGGTTATGTTACTCTACTGAGGGGCTAGGTTACTGGACTGATGCTGGGTCAGCTAGTCGTGTAGAGGGGTTATGTTACTCTACTGAGGGGCTAGGTTACTGGACTGGGTCAGCTAGCCGTGTAGAGGGGTTATGGTACTCTACTGAGGGACTAGGTTACTGGACTGGGTCAGCTAGTCGTGTAGAGGGGTTATGGTACTCTACTGAGGGGCTAGGTTACTGGACTGATGCTGGGTCAGCTAGTCGTGTAGAGGGGTTATGTTACTCTACTGAGTGACTAGGTTACTGGACTGATGCTGGGTCAGCTAGCCATGTAGAGGGGTTATGGTACTCTACTGAGGGGCTAGGTTACTGGACTGATGCTGGGTCAGCTAGCCGTGTAGAGGGGTCATGGTACTCTACTGAGGGACTAGGTTACTGGACTGGGTCAGCTAGCCGTGTAGAGGGGTCATGGTACTCTACTGAGGGACTAGGTTACTGGACTGATGCTGGGTCAGCTAGTCGTGTAGAGGGGTTATGGTACTCTACTGAGGGACTAGGTTACTGGACTGGGTCAGCTAGCCATGTAGAGGGGTTATGGTACTCTACTGAGGGACTAGGTTACTGGACTGGGTCAGCTAGCCGTGTAGAGGGGTTATGGTACTCTACTGAGGGGCTAGGTTACTGGACTGGGTCAGCTAGTCGTGTAGAGGGGTTATGGTACTCTACTGAGGGACTAGGTTACTGGACTGGGTCAGCTAGTCGTGTAGAGGGGTTATGTTACTCTACTGAGGGACTAGGTTACTGGACTGATGCTGGGTCAGCTAGCCGTGTAGAGGGGTTATGTTACTCTACTGAGGGACTAGGTTACTGGACTGATGCTGGGTCAGCTAGCCGTGTAGAGGGGTTATGTTACTCTACTGAGGGACTAGGTTACTGGACTGATGCTGGGTCAGCTAGTCGTGTAGAGGGGTTATGGTACTCTACTGAGGGACTAGGTTACTGGACTGATGCAGGGTCAGCCAGCCGTGTAGAGGGGTTATGGTACTCTACTGAGGGACTAGGTTACTGGACTGGGTCAGCTAGCCGTGTAGAGGGGTTATGGTACTCTACTGAGGGACTAGGTTACTGGACTGGGTCAGCTAGCCGTGTAGAGGGGTTATGTTACTCTACTGAGGGGCTAGGTTACTGGACTGATGCTGGGTCAGCTAGCCGTGTAGAGGGGTTATGGTACTCTACTGAGGGGCTAGGTTACTGGACTGATGCTGGGTCAGCTAGCCGTGTAGAGGGGTTATGGTACTCTACTGAGGGACTAGGTTACTGGACTGGGTCAGCTAGCCGTGTAGAGGGGTTATGTTACTCTACTGAGGGACTAGGTTACTGGACTGGGTCAGCTAGTCGTGTAGAGGGGTTATGGTACTCTACTGAGGGACTAGGTTACTGGACTGGGTCAGCTAGTCGTGTAGAGGGGTTATGGTACTCTACTGAGGGACTAGGTTACTGGACTGGGTCAGCTAGTCGTGTAGAGGGGTTATGGTACTCTACTGAGGGACTAGGTTACTGGACTGGGTCAGCTAGTCGTGTAGAGGGGTTATGGTACTCTACTGAGGGACTAGGTTACTGGACTGGGTCAGCTAGTCGTGTAGAGGGGTTATGGTACTCTACTGAGGGGCTAGGTTACTGGACTGGGTCAGCTAGCCGTGTAGAGGGGTTATGTTACTCTACTGAGGGACTAGGTTACTGGACTGGGTCAGCTAGTCGTGTAGAGGGGTTATGGTACTCTACTGAGGGACTAGGTTACTGGACTGATGCTGGGTCAGCTAGTCGTG
Source organism: Oncorhynchus mykiss (assembly GCF_013265735.2). Classification (NCBI taxonomy): domain Eukaryota; kingdom Metazoa; phylum Chordata; class Actinopteri; order Salmoniformes; family Salmonidae; genus Oncorhynchus; species Oncorhynchus mykiss. The sequence continues at coordinate 1,142,883 of NW_023493665.1, read as the reverse complement.
TAGAGGGGTTATGGTACTCTACTGAGGGACTAGGTTACTGGACTGGGTCAGCTAGCCGTGTAGAGGGGTTATGGTACTCTACTGAGGGGCTAGGTTACTGGACTGATGCTGGGTCAGCTAGCCGTGTAGAGGGGTTATGGTACTCTACTGAGGGACTAGGTTACTGGACTGATGCTGGGTCAGCTAGTCGTGTAGAGGGGTTATGGTACTCTACTGAGGGACTAGGTTACTGGACTGGGTCAGCTAGCCGTGTAGAGGGGTTATGGTACTCTACTGAGGGGCTAGGTTACTGGACTGGGTCAGCTAGCCGTGTAGAGGGGTTATGGTACTCTACTGAGGGACTAGGTTACTGGACTGATGCAGGGTCAGCTAGCCGTGTAGAGGGGTTATGGTACTCTACTGAGGGACTAGGTTACTGGACTGGGTCAGCTAGCCATGTAGAGGGGTTATGTTACTCTACTGAGGGGCTAGGTTACTGGACTGGGTCAGCTAGCCGTGTAGAGGGGTTATGGTACTCTACTGAGGGACTAGGTTACTGGACTGGGTCAGCTAGCCGTGTAGAGGGGTTATGGTACTCTACTGAGGGGCTAGGTTACTGGACTGGGTCAGCTAGCCGTGTAGAGGGGTTATGTTACTCTACTGAGGGACTAGGTTACTGGACTGATGCTGGGTCAGCTAGCCGTGTAGAGGGGTTATGGTACTCTACTGAGGGACTAGGTTACTGGACTGGGTCAGCTAGCCGTGTAGAGGGGTTATGTTACTCTACTGAGGGACTAGGTTACTGGACTGGGTCAGCTAGCCATGTAGAGGGGTTATGTTACTCTACTGAGGGACTAGGGTACTGGACTGGGTCAGCTAGCCGTGTAGAGGGGTTATGGTACTCTACTGAGGGACTAGGTTACTGGACTGATGCTGGGTCAGCTAGCCATGTAGAGGGGTTATGGTACTCTACTGAGGGACTAGGTTACTGGACTGGGTCAGCTAGCCATGTAGAGGGGTTATGTTACTCTACTGAGGGGCTAGGTTACTGGACTGGGTCAGCTAGCCGTGTAGAGGGGTTATGGTACTCTACTGAGGGACTAGGTTACTGGACTGATGCTGGGTCAGCTAGTCGTGTAGAGGGGTTATGTTACTCTACTGAGGGGCTAGGTTACTGGACTGGGTCAGCTAGCCGTGTAGAGGGGTTATGTTACTCTACTGAGGGACTAGGTTACTGGACTGATGCTGGGTCAGCTAGCCGTGTAGAGGGGTTATGTTACTCTACTGAGGGACTAGGTTACTGGACTGATGCTGGGTCAGCTAGCCGTGTAGAGGGGTTATGTTACTCTACTGAGGGACTAGGTTACTGGACTGGGTCAGCTAGCCGTGTAGAGGGGTTATGGTACTCTACTGAGGGACTAGGTTACTGGACTGATGCAGGGTCAGCTAGCCGTGTAGAGGGGTTATGTTACTCTACTGAGGGGCTAGGTTACTGGACTGATGCTGGGTCAGCTAGCCGTGTAGAGGGGTTATGGTACTCTACTGAGGGACTAGGTTACTGGACTGGGTCAGCTAGCCGTGTAGAGGGGTTATGGTACTCTACTGAGGGACTAGGTTACTGGACTGATGCTGGGTCAGCTAGCCGTGTAGAGGGGTTATGTTACTCTACTGAGGGACTAGGTTACTGGACTGGGTCAGCTAGCCGTGTAGAGGGGTTATGGTACTCTACTGAGGGACTAGGGTACTGGACTGGGTCAGCTAGCCGTGTAGAGGGGTTATGGTACTCTACTGAGGGACTAGGTTACTGGACTGGGTCAGCTAGCCGTGTAGAGGGGTTATGGTACTCTACTGAGGGACTAGGTTACTGGACTGATGCTGGGTCAGCTAGCCGTGTAGAGGGGTTATGTTACTCTACTGAGAGACTAGGGTACTGGACTGGGTCAGCTAGCCGTGTAGAGGGGTTATGGTACTCTACTGAGGGACTAGGTTACTGGACTGGGTCAGCTAGCCGTGTAGAGGGGTTATGTTACTCTACTGAGGGACTAGGTTACTGGACTGGGTCAGCTAGTCGTGTAGAGGGGTTATGGTACTCTACTGAGGGGCTAGGTTACTGGACTGGGTCAGCTAGCCGTGTAGAGGGGTTATGGTACTCTACTGAGGGACTAGGTTACTGGACTGGGTCAGCTAGTCGTGTAGAGGGGTTATGGTACTCTACTGAGGGACTAGGTTACTGGACTGGGTCAGCTAGTCGTGTAGAGGGGTTATGTTACTCTACTGAGGGGCTAGGTTACTGGACTGATGCAGGGTCAGCTAGCCGTGTAGAGGGGTTATGGTACTCTACTGAGGGACTAGGTTACTGGACTGATGCTGGGTCAGCTAGCCGTGTAGAGGGGTTATGGTACTCTACTGAGGGACTAGGTTACTGGACTGATGCTGGGTCAGCTAGTCGTGTAGAGGGGTTATGGTACTCTACTGAGGGACTAGGTTACTGGACTGATGCTGGGTCAGCTAGTCGTGTAGAGGGGTTATGGTACTCTACTGAGGGACTAGGTTACTGGACTGATGCTGGGTCAGCTAGTCGTGTAGAGGGGTTATGTTACTCTACTGAGGGACTAGGTTACTGGACTGGGTCAGCTAGCCGTGTAGAGGGGTTATGTTACTCTACTGAGGGACTAGGTTACTGGACTGGGTCAGCTAGCCGTGTAGAGGGGTTATGGTACTCTACTGAGGGACTAGGTTACTGGACTGGGTCAGCTAGCCGTGTAGAGGGGTTATGGTACTCTACTGAGGGACTAGGTTACTGGACTGGGTCAGCTAGCCGTGTAGAGGGGTTATGGTACTCTACTGAGGGGCTAGGTTACTGGACTGATGCTGGGTCAGCTAGCCGTGTAGAGGGGTTATGGTACTCTACTGAGGGGCTAGGTTACTGGACTGGGTCAGCTAGCCGTGTAGAGGGGTTATGGTACTCTACTGAGGGACTAGGTTACTGGACTGGGTCAGCTAGCCGTGTAGAGGGGTTATGGTACTCTACTGAGGGACTAGGTTACTGGACTGGGTCAGCTAGCCGTGTAGAGGGGTTATGGTACTCTACTGAGGGGCTAGGTTACTGGACTGGGTCAGCTAGCCGTGTAGAGGGGTTATGGTACTCTACTGAGGGACTAGGTTACTGGACTGGGTCAGCTAGTCGTGTAGAGGGGTTATGGTACTCTACTGAGGGACTAGGTTACTGGACTGGGTCAGCTAGCCGTGTAGAGGGGTTATGGTACTCTACTGAGGGACTAGGTTACTGGACTGATGCAGGGTCAGCTAGCTGTGTAGAGGGGTTATGGTACTCTACTGAGGGACTAGGTTACTGGACTGATGCTGGGTCAGCTAGCCGTGTAGAGGGGTTATGGTACTCTACTGAGGGACTAGGTTACTGGACTGATGCTGGGTCAGCTAGTCGTGTAGAGGGGTTATGGTACTCTACTGAGGGACTAGGTTACTGGACTGGGTCAGCTAGCCGTGTAGAGGGGTTATGGTACTCTACTGAGGGGCTAGGTTACTGGACTGATGCAGGGTCAGCCAGCCGTGTAGAGGGGTTATGGTACTCTACTGAGGGACTAGGTTACTGGACTGGGTCAGCTAGTCGTGTAGAGGGGTTATGGTACTCTACTGAGGGGCTAGGTTACTGGACTGATGCTGGGTCAGCTAGTCGTGTAGAGGGGTTATGGTACTCTACTGAGGGACTAGGTTACTGGACTGGGTCAGCTAGTCGTGTAGAGGGGTTATGGTACTCTACTGAGGGACTAGGTTACTGGACTGGGTCAGCTAGCCGTGTAGAGGGGTTATGTTACTCTACTGAGGGACTAGGTTACTGGACTGGGTCAGCTAGTCGTGTAGAGGGGTTATGGTACTCTACTGAGGGACTAGGTTACTGGACTGATGCTGGGTCAGCTAGCTGTGTAGAGGGGTTATGGTACTCTACTGAGGGACTAGGTTACTGGACTGGGTCAGCTAGTCGTGTAGAGGGGTTATGTTACTCTACTGAGGGACTAGGTTACTGGACTGATGCTGGGTCAGCTAGCCGTGTAGAGGGCTTATGTTACTCTACTGAGGGACTAGGTTACTGGACTGGGTCAGCTAGTCGTGTAGAGGGGTTATGTTACTCTACTGAGGGACTAGGTTACTGGACTGGGTCAGCTAGCCATGTAGAGGGGTTATGTTACTCTACTGAGGGACTAGGTTACTGGACTGGGTCAGCTAGCCGTGTAGAGGGGTTATGGTACTCTACTGAGGGACTAGGGTACTGGACTGGGTCAGCTAGCCGTGTAGAGGGGTTATGGTACTCTACTGAGGGACTAGGTTACTGGACTGGGTCAGCTAGCCGTGTAGAGGGGTTATGTTACTCTACTGAGGGACTAGGTTACTGGACTGGGTCAGCTAGCCGTGTAGAGGGGTTATGGTACTCTACTGAGGGACTAGGTTACTGGACTGATGCTGGGTCAGCTAGCTGTGTAGAGGGGTTATATTACTCTACTGAGGGGCTAGGTTACTGGACTGATGCTGGGTCAGCTAGCCGTGTAGAGGGGTTATGTTACTCTACTGAGGGACTAGGTTACTGGACTGGGTCAGCTAGCCGTGTAGAGGGGTTATGGTACTCTACTGAGGGACTAGGTTACTGGACTGATGCTGGGTCAGCTAGCCGTGTAGAGGGGTCATGGTACTCTACTGAGGGGCTAGGTTACTGGACTGATGCTGGGTCAGCTAGCCGTGTAGAGGGGTTATGGTACTCTACTGAGGGACTAGGTTACTGGACTGATGCTGGGTCAGCTAGCCGTGTAGAGGGGTCATGGTACTCTACTGAGGGACTAGGTTACTGGACTGATGCTGGGTCAGCTAGCCGTGTAGAGGGGTTATGGTACTCTACTGAGGGACTAGGTTACTGGACTGGGTCAGCTAGCCGTGTAGAGGGGTTATGGTTCTCTACTGAGGGACTAGGTTACTGGACTGGGTCAGCTAGCCGTGTAGAGGGGTTATGGTACTCTACTGAGGGACTAGGTTACTGGACTGATGCAGGGTCAGCTAGCCGTGTAGAGGGGTTATGGTACTCTACTGAGGGGCTAGGTTACTGGACTGGGTCAGCTAGTCGTGTAGAGGGGTTATGGTACTCTACTGAGGGACTAGGTTACTGGACTGATGCTGGGTCAGCTAGCCGTGTAGAGGGGTTATGTTACTCTACTGAGGGACTAGGTTACTGGACTGGGTCAGCTAGCCGTGTAGAGGGGTTATGGTACTCTACTGAGGGACTAGGTTACTGGACTGGGTCAGCTAGCCGTGTAGAGGGGTTATGTTACTCTACTGAGGGACTAGGTTACTGGACTGCGTCAGCTAGCCGTGTAGAGGGGTTATGGTACTCTACTGAGGGGCTAGGTTACTGGACTGGGTCAGCTAGCCGTGTAGAGGGGTTATGGTACTCTACTGAGGGACTAGGTTACTGGACTGGGTCAGCTAGCCGTGTAGAGGGGTTATGGTACTCTACTGAGGGGCTAGGTTACTGGACTGGGTCAGCTAGCCGTGTAGAGGGGTTATGTTACTCTACTGAGGGACTAGGTTACTGGACTGGGTCAGCTAGCCGTGTAGAGGGGTTATGGTACTCTACTGAGGGGCTAGGTTACTGGACTGGGTCAGCTAGTCGTGTAGAGGGGTTATGTTACTCTACTGAGGGACTAGGTTACTGGACTGGGTCAGCTAGCCGTGTAGAGGGGTTATGTTACTCTACTGAGGGACTAGGTTACTGGACTGGGTCAGCTAGCCGTGTAGAGGGGTTATGTTACTCTACTGAGGGACTAGGTTACTGGACTGGGTCAGCTAGCCGTGTAGAGGGGTTATGTTACTCTACTGAGGGGCTAGGTTACTGGACTGGGTCAGCTAGTCGTGTAGAGGGGTTATGTTACTCTACTGAGGGGCTAGGTTACTGGACTGGGTCAGCTAGCCGTGTAGAGGGGTTATGTTACTCTACTGAGGGACTAGGTTACTGGACTGGGTCAGCTAGCCGTGTAGAGGGGTTATGTTACTCTACTGAGGGACTAGGTTACTGGACTGATGCTGGGTCAGCTAGCCGTGTAGAGGGGTTATGGTACTCTACTGAGGGACTAGGTTACTGGACTGGGTCAGCTAGCCGTGTAGAGGGGTTATGGTACTCTGCTGAGGGACTAGGTTACTGGACTGGGTCAGCTAGTCGTGTAGAGGGGTTATGTTACTCTACTGAGGGACTAGGTTACTGGACTGGGTCAGCTAGCCGTGTAGAGGGGTTATGGTACTCTACTGAGGGGCTAGGTTACTGGACTGGGTCAGCTAGCTGTGTAGAGGGGTTATGTTACTCTACTGAGGGACTAGGGTACTGGACTGGGTCAGCTAGCCGTGTAGAGGGGTTATGGTACTCTACTGAGGGACTAGGTTACTGGACTGATGCAGGGTCAGCTAGCCGTGTAGAGGGGTTATGGTACTCTACTGAGGGACTAGGTTACTGGACTGATGCAGGGTCAGCTAGTCGTGTAGAGGGGTTATGGTACTCTACTGAGGGGCTAGGTTACTGGACTGGGTCAGCTAGTCGTGTAGAGGGGTTATGTTACTCTACTGAGGGACTAGGGTACTGGACTGGGTCAGCTAGCCATGTAGAGGGGTTATGTTACTCTACTGAGGGACTAGGTTACTGGACTGATGCTGGGTCAGCTAGCCGTGTAGAGGGGTTATGGTACTCTACTGAGGGACTAGGGTACTGGACTGATGCTGGGTCAGCTAGCCGTGTAGAGGGGTTATGGTACTCTACTGAGGGACTAGGGTACTGGACTGGGTCAGCTAGCCGTGTAGAGGGATTATGGTACTCTACTGAGGGACTAGGGTACTGGACTGGGTCAGCTAGCCATGTAGAGGGGTTATGTTACTCTACTGAGGGACTAGGTTACTGGACTGGGTCAGCTAGCCGTGTAGAGGGGTTATGTTACTCTACTGAGGGACTAGGTTACTGGACTGGGTCAGCTAGCCGTGTAGAGGGGTTATGGTACTCTACTGAGGGACTAGGTTACTGGACTGGGTCAGCTAGCCGTGTAGAGGGGTATGGTACTCTACTGAGGGACTAGGGTACTGGACTGGGTCAGCTAGCCGTGTAGAGGGGTTATGTTACTCTACTGAGGGACTAGGTTACTGGACTGATGCTGGGTCAGCTAGCCGTGTAGGGGGGTTATGTTACTCTACTGAGGGGCTAGGTTACTGGACTGATGCTGGGTCAGCTAGCCGTGTAGGGGGGTTATGTTACTCTACTGAGGGACTAGGTTACTGGACTGGGTCAGCTAGCCGTGTAGGGGGGTTATGTTACTCTACTGAGGGGCTATGTTACTGAGGGGCTATGTTACTGAGGGACTAGGGTACTGGACAGGGTCAGCTAGCCGTGTAGAGGGGTTATGGTACTCTACTGAGGGGCTATGTTACTGAGGGGCTATGTTACTGAGGGACTAGGGTACTGGACAGGGTCAGCTAGCCGTGTAGAGGGGTTAAGTTACTCTACTGAGGGACTAGGTTACTGGACTGGGTCAGCTAGCCGTGTAGAGGGGTTATGGTACTCTACTGAGGGGCTAGGTTACTGGACTGGGTCAGCTAGCCGTGTAGAGGGGTTATGTTACTCTACTGAGGGACTAGGGTACTGGACTGGGTCAGCTAGCCGTGTAGAGGGGTTAAGTTACTCTACTGAGGGACTAGGTTACTGGACTGATGCAGGGTCAGCTAGCCGTGTAGAGGGGTTATCGTACTCTACTGAGGGACTAGGTTACTGGACTGATGCTGGGTCAGCTAGCCGTGTAGAGGGGTTATGGTACTCTACTGAGGGACTAGGTTACTGGACTGATGCTGGGTCAGCTAGTCGTGTAGAGGGGTTATGGTACTCTACTGAGGGGCTAGGTTACTGGACTGGGTCAGCTAGCCGTGTAGAGGGGTTAAGTTACTCTACTGAGGGACTAGGTTACTGGACTGATGCAGGGTCAGCTAGCCGTGTAGAGGGGTTATCGTACTCTACTGAGGGACTAGGTTACTGGACTGATGCTGGGTCAGCTAGCCGTGTAGAGGGGTTATGGTACTCTACTGAGGGACTAGGTTACTGGACTGATGCTGGGTCAGCTAGCCGTGTAGAGGGGTTATGGTACTCTACTGAGGGACTAGGTTACTGGACTGGGTCAGCTAGCCGTGTAGAGGGGTTATGTTACTCTACTGAGGGACTAGGTTACTGGACTGGGTCAGCTAGCTGTGTAGAGGGGTTATGGTACTCTACTGAGGGGCTAGGTTACTGGACTGATGCAGGGTCAGCTAGCCGTGTAGAGGGGTTATGGTACTCTACTGAGGGACTAGGTTACTGGACTGATGCTGGGTCAGCTAGCCGTGTAGAGGGGTTATGGTACTCTACTGAGGGGCTAGGTTACTGGACTGGGTCAGCTAGCCGTGTAGAGGGGTTATGGTACTCTACTGAGGGACTAGGTTACTGGACTGGGTCAGCTAGCCGTGTAGAGGGGTTATGGTACTCTACTGAGGGACTAGGGTACTGGACTGGGTCAGCTAGCCGTGTAGAGGGGTTATGGTACTCTACTGAGGGACTAGGTTACTGGACTGGGTCAGCTAGCCGTGTAGAGGGGTTATGGTACTCTACTGAGGGACTAGGGTACTGGACTGGGTCAGCTAGCCCTGTAGAGGGGTTATGTTACTCTACTGAGGGACTAGGTTACTGGACTGGGTCAGCTAGCCGTGTAGAGGGGTTATGGTACTCTACTGAGGGACTAGGTTACTGGACTGGGTCAGCTAGCCGTGTAGAGGGGTTATGGTACTCTACTGAGGGACTAGGTTACTGGACTGGGTCAGCTAGCCGTGTAGAGGGGTTATGGTACTCTACTGAGGGACTAGGTTACTGGACTGGGTCAGCTAGCCATGTAGAGGGGTTATGGTACTCTACTGAGGGACTAGGTTACTGGACTGGGTCAGCTAGCCGTGTAGAGGGGTTATGTTACTCTACTGAGGGACTAGGTTACTGGACTGATGCTGGGTCAGCTAGCCGTGTAGAGGGGTTATGGTACTCTACTGAGGGACTAGGGTACTGGACTGATGCTGGGTCAGCTAGCCGTGTAGAGGGATTATGGTACTCTACTTAGGGACTAGGGTACTGGACTGGGTCAGCTAGCCGTGTAGAGGGGTTATGGTACTCTACTGAGGGACTAGGTTACTGGACTGGGTCAGCTAGCCGTGTAGAGGGGTTATGGTACTCTACTGAGGGACTAGGTTACTGGACTGATGCAGGGTCAGCTAGCCGTGTAGAGGGGTTATGGTACTCTACTGAGGGGCTAGGTTACTGGACTGGGTCAGCTAGCCGTGTAGAGGGGCTATGTTACTGAGGGGCTAGGGTACTGGACTGGGTCAGCTAGCCGTGTAGAGGGGTTATGGTACTCTACTGAGGGGCTAGGTTACTGGACTGATGCTGGGTCAGCTAGCCGTGTAGAGGGGTTATGGTACTCTACTGAGGGGCTAGGTTACTGGACTGGGTCAGCTAGTCGTGTAGAGGGGTTATGGTACTCTACTGAGGGGCTAGGTTACTGGACTGCTGCAGGGTCAGCTAGCCATGTAGAGGGGTTATGGTACTCTACTGAGGGACTAGGTTACTGGACTGATGCAGGGTCAGCTAGCCGTGTAGAGGGGTTATGGTACTCTACTGAGGGACTAGGTTACTGGACTGATGCAGGGTCAGCTAGTCGTGTAGAGGGGTTATGGTACTCTACTGAGGGACTAGGTTACTGGACTGGGTCAGCTAGCCGTGTAGAGGGGTTATGGTACTCTACTGAGGGACTAGGTTACTGGACTGGGTCAGCTAGCCGTGTAGAGGGGTTATGGTACTCTACTGAGGGACTAGGTTACTGGACTGGGTCAGCTAGCCGTGTAGAGGGGTTATGGTACTCTACTGAGGGACTAGGTTACTGGACTGGGTCAGCTAGTCGTGTAGAGGGGTTATGGTTCTCTACTGAGGGACCAGGTTACTGGACTGATGCTGGGTCAGCTAGTCGTGTAGAGGGGTTATGGTACTCTACTGAGGGACTAGGTTACTGGACTGGGTCAGCTAGCCGTGTAGAGGGGTTATGGTACTCTACTGAGGGACTAGGTTACTGGACTGGGTCAGCTAGCCGTGTAGAGGGGTTATGGTACTCTACTGAGGGACTAGGTTACTGGACTGGGTCAGCTAGCCGTGTAGAGGGGTTATGGTACTCTACTGAGGGACCAGGTTACTGGACTGATGCTGGGTCAGCTAGTCGTGTAGAGGGGTTATGGTACTCTACTGAGGGACTAGGTTACTGGACTGGGTCAGCTAGCCGTGTAGAGGGGTTATGGTACTCTACTGAGGGACTAGGTTACTGGACTGGGTCAGCTAGCCGTGTAGAGGGGTTATGGTACTCTACTGAGGGACCAGGTTACTGGACTGATGCTGGGTCAGCTAGTCGTGTAGAGGGGTTATGGTACTCTACTGAGGGACTAGGTTACTGGACTGGGTCAGCTAGCCGTGTAGAGGGGTTATGGTACTCTACTGAGGGACTAGGTTACTGGACTGATGCTGGGTCAGCTAGCCGTGTAGAGGGGTTATGTTACTCTACTGAGAGACTAGGTTACTGGACTGGGTCAGCTAGCCGTGTAGAGGGGTTATGTTACTCTACTGAGAGACTAGGTTACTGGACTGGGTCAGCTAGCTGTGTAGAGGGGTTATGTTACTCTACTGAGGGACTAGGTTACTGGACTGGGTCAGCTAGCCGTGTAGAGGGGTTATGTTACTCTACTGAGAGACTAGGTTACTGGACTGATGCTGGGTCAGCTAGTCGTGTAGAGGGGTTATGGTACTCTACTGAGGGACTAGGTTACTGGACTGATGCTGGGTCAGCTAGTCGTGTAGAGGGGTTATGGTTCTCTACTGAGGGACTAGGTTACTGGACTGATGCTGGGTCAGCTAGCCGTGTAGAGGGGTTATGGTACTCTACTGAGGGACTAGGTTACTGGACTGATGCTGGGTCAGCTAGCCGTGTAGAGGGATTATGGTACTCTACTGAGGGACTAGGGTACTGGACTGGGTCAGCTAGCCGTGTAGAGGGGTTATGTTACTCTACTGAGGGACTAGGGTACTGGACTGATGCTGGGTCAGCTAGCCGTGTAGAGGGGTTATGTTACTCTACTGAGGGGCTAGGTTACTGGACTGGGTCAGCTAGCCGTGTAGAGGGATTATGGTACTCTACTGAGGGGCTAGGTTACTGGACTGGGTCAGCTAGTCGTGTAGAGGGGTTATGGTACTCTACTGAGGGACTAGGTTACTGGACTGATGCAGGGTCAGCTAGCCGTGTAGAGGGGTTATGGTACTCTACTGAGGGACTAGGTTACTGGACTGATGCAGGGTCAGCTAGCCGTGTAGAGGGGTTATGGTACTCTACTGAGGGACTAGGTTACTGGACTGGGTCAGCTAGCCGTGTAGAGGGGTTATGGTACTCTACTGAGGGACTAGGTTACTGGACTGGGTCAGCTAGCCGTGTAGAGGGATTATGGTACTCTACTGAGGGGCTAGGTTACTGGACTGGGTCAGCTAGTCGTGTAGAGGGGTTATGGTACTCTACTGAGGGACTAGGTTACTGGACTGATGCAGGGTCAGCTAGCCGTGTAGAGGGGTTATGGTACTCTACTGAGGGACTAGGTTACTGGACTGGGTCAGCTAGTCGTGTAGAGGGGTTATGGTACTCTACTGAGGGACTAGGTTACTGGACTGGGTCAGCTAGCCGTGTAGAGGGGTTATGTTACTCTACTGAGGGACTAGGTTACTGGACTGGGTCAGCTAGCCGTGTAGAGGGGTTAAGTTACTCTACTGAGGGACTAGGTTACTGGACTGGGTCAGCTAGCCGTGTAGAGGGGTTAAGTTACTCTACTGAGTGACTAGGTTACTGGACTGGGTCAGCTAGCCGTGTAGAGGGGTTATGTTACTCTACTGAGGGACTAGGTTACTGGACTGATGCTGGGTCAGCTAGTCGTGTAGAGGGGTTATGGTTCTCTACTGAGGGACTAGGTTACTGGACTGATGCTGGGTCAGCTAGCCGTGTAGAGGGGTTATGGTTCTCTACTGAGGGACTAGGTTACTGGACTGATGCTGGGTCAGCTAGCCGTGTAGAGGGGTTATGTTACTCTACTGAGGGACTAGGTTACTGGACTGGGTCAGCTAGCCGTGTAGAGGGGTTATGGTACTCTACTGAGGGGCTAGGTTACTGGACTGGGTCAGCTAGTCGTGTAGAGGGGTTATGTTACTCTACTGAGGGGCTAGGTTACTGGACTGATGCTGGGTCAGCTAGTCGTGTAGAGGGGTTATGGTACTCTACTGAGGGGCTAGGTTACTGGACTGATGCTGGGTCAGCTAGTCGTGTAGAGGGGTTATGGTACTCTACTGAGGGACTAGGTTACTGGACTGGGTCAGCTAGCCGTGTAGAGGGGTTATGGTACTCTACTGAGGGGCTAGGTTACTGGACTGATGCTGGGTCAGCTAGTCGTGTAGAGGGGTTATGGTACTCTACTGAGGGACTAGGTTACTGGACTGGGTCAGCTAGCCGTGTAGAGGGGTTATGGTACTCTACTGAGGGACTAGGTTACTGGACTGGGTCAGCTAGTCGTGTAGAGGGGTTATGGTTCTCTACTGAGGGACTAGGTTACTGGACTGGGTCAGCTAGTTGTGTAGAGGGGTTATGTTACTCTACTGAGGGTCTAGGTTACTGGACTGATGCAGGGTCAGCTAGCCCTGTAGAGGGGTTATGGTACTCTACTGAGGGACTAGGTTACTGGACTGATGCAGGGTCAGCTAGCCCTGTAGAGGGGTTATGGTACTCTACTGAGGGACTAGGTTACTGGACTGATGCAGGGTCAGCTAGCCGTGTAGAGGGGTTATGGTACTCTACTGAGGGACTAGGTTACTGGACTGATGCTGGGTCAGCTAGCCGTGTAGAGGGGTTATGGTACTCTACTTAGGGACTAGGTTACTGGACTGATGCTGGGTCAGCTAGCCGTGTAGAGGGGTTATGGTACTCTACTTAGGGACCAGGTTACTGGACTGGGTCAGCTAGCCGTGTAGAGGGGTTATGGTACTCTACTGAGGGACTAGGTTACTGGACTGGGTCAGCTAGCCGTGTAGAGGGGTTATGGTACTCTACTGAGAGACTAGGTTACTGGACTGGGTCAGCTAGCCATGTAGAGGGGTTATGTTACTCTACTGAGGGACTAGGTTACTGGACTGATGCTGGGTCAGCTAGCCATGTAGAGGGGTTATGGTACTCTACTGAGGGGCTAGGTTACTGGACTGGGTCAGCTAGTCGTGTAGAGGGGTTATGGTACTCTACTGAGGGACTAGGTTACTGGACTGGGTCAGCTAGTCGTGTAGAGGGGTTATGGTACTCTACTGAGGGACTAGGTTACTGGACTGGGTCAGCTAGTCGTGTAGAGGGGTTATGTTACTCTACTGAGGGACTAGGTTACTGGACTGGGTCAGCTAGCCATGTAGAGGGGTTATGTTACTCTACTGAGGGACTAGGTTACTGGACTGGGTCAGCTAGCCATGTAGAGGGGTTATGGTACTCTACTGAGGGACTAGGTTACTGGACTGGGTCAGCTAGTCGTGTAGAGGGGTTATGTTACTCTACTGAGGGACTAGGTTACTGGACTGATGCAGGGTCAGCTAGCCATGTAGAGGGGTTATGTTACTCTACTGAGGGGCTAGGTTACTGGACTGATGCAGGGTCAGCTAGCCATGTAGAGGGGTTATGTTACTCTACTGAGGGACTAGGTTACTGGACTGATGCTGGGTCAGCTAGCCGTGTAGAGGGGTTATGGTACTCTACTGAGGGACTAGGTTACTGGACTGGGTCAGCCAGCCGTGTAGAGGGGTTATGTTACTCTACTGAGGGACTAGGTTACTGGACTGATGCAGGGTCAGCTAGCCGTGTAGAGGGGTTATGGTTCTCTACTGAGGGACTAGGTTACTGGACTGATGCTGGGTCAGCCAGCCGTGTAGAGGGGTTATGGTACTCTACTGAGGGACTAGGTTACTGGACTGGGTCAGCTAGCCGTGTAGAGGGGTTATGGTACTCTACTGAGGGACTAGGTTACTGGACTGGGTCAGCCAGCCGTGTAGAGGGGTTATGGTACTCTACTGAGGGACTAGGTTACTGGACTGATGCTGGGTCAGCCAGCCGTGTAGAGGGGTTATGTTACACTGCTGACACAGTACTAACCCTAGGTCACAGGTCTCAGTTAACCCTACCTTATAGGGGTCAACTAGTGAAGAGGAGGGGGCGGGGGTGGGGGGAGACATTCTGGGCAAAGACGAGGTCTCGACTTTAAATGGAACATTTGGATGATGGGATACGTCAACAACCTGAGACTGTACTGAGAGAGAGGATGATGGGATACGTCAAGAACCTGAGACTGTACTGAGAGAGAGGATGATGGGATACGTCAACAACCTGAAACTGTACTGAGAGAGAGGATGATGGGATACGTCAACAACCTGAGACTGTACTGAGAGGATGATGGGATACGTCAATAACCTGAGACTGTACTGAGAGAGAGGATGATGGGAAACGTCAACAACCTGAGACTGTACTGAGAGAGAGGATGATGGGATACATCAACAACCTGAGACTGTATTGAGAGAGAGGATGATGGGATACGTCAATAACCTGAGACTGTACTGAGAGAGAGGATGATGGGATACGTCAACAACCTGAGACTGTACTGAGAGAGAGGATGATGGGATACGTCAACAACCTGAGACTGTACTGAGAGAGAGGATGATGGGATACGTCAATAACCTGAGACTGTACTGAGAGGATGATGGGATACGTCAATAACCTGAGACTGTCCTGAGAGAGAGGATGATGGGAAACGTCAACAACCTGAGACTGTACTAAGAGAGAGGATGATGGGATACATCAACAACCTGAGACTGTATTGAGAGAGAGGATGATGGGATACGTCAACAACCTGAGACTGTACTGAGAGAGAGGATGATGGGATACGTCAACAACCTGAGACTGTACTGAGAGAGAGGATGATGGGATACGTCAACAACCTGAGACTGTACTGAGAGAGAGGATGATGGGATACGTCAATAACCTGAGACTGTACTGAGAGAGAGGATGATGGGATACGTCAGCAACCTGAGACTGTACTGAGAGAGAGGATGATGGGATACGTCAATAACCTGAGACTGTACTGAGAGAGAGGATGATGGGATACGTCAACAACCTGAGACTGTACTGAGAGAGAGGATGATGGGATACGTCAATAACCTGAGACTGTACTGAGAGAGAGGATGATGGGATACGTCAACAACCTGAGACTGTACTGTGTGACAGGATGATGAGATACGTCAACAACCTGAGACTGTACTGAGAGAGAGGATGATGGGATACGTCAACAACCTGAGACTGTACTGAGAGAGAGGATGATGGGATACGTCAACAACCTGAGACTGTACTGAGAGAGAGGATGATGGGATACGTCAACAACCTGAGACTGTACTGAGTGAGAGGATGATGGGATACGTCAACAACCTGAGACTGTATTGAGAGAGAGGATGATGGGATACGTCAATAACCTGAGACTGTACTGAGAGAGAGGATGATGGGATACGTCAATAACCTGAGACTGTACTGAGAGGATGATGGGATACGTCAACAACCTGAGACTGTACTGAGAGAGAGGATGATGGGATACGTCAACAACCTGAGACTGTACTGAGAGAGAGGATGATGGGAAACGTCAACAACCTGAGACTGTACTGAGAGAGAGGATGATGGGATACGTCAATAACCTGAGACTGTACTGAGAGAGAGGATGATGGGATACGTCAGCAACCTGAGACTGTACTGAGAGAGGATGATGGGATACGTCAACAACCTGAGACTGTACTGAGAGGATGATGGGATACGTCAATAACCTGAGACTGTACTGAGAGAGAGGATGATGGGATACGTCAACAACCTGAGACTGTACTGAGAGAGAGGATGATGGGATACGTCAACAACCTGAGACTGTACTGAGAGAGAGGATGATGGGATTCGTCAACAACCTGAGACTGTACTGAGTGAGAGGATGATGGGATACGTCAACAACCTGAGATTGTACTGAGAGAGAGGATGATGGGATACGTCAACAACCTGAGACTGTACTGAGAAAGAGGATGATGGGATACGTCAACAACCTGAGACTGTACTGAGAGAGAGGATGATGGGATACGTCAACAACCTGAGACTGTACTGAGTGAGAGGATGATGGGATACGTCAACAACCTGAGACTGTATTGAGAGAGAGGATGATGGGATACGTCAACAACCTGAGACTGTATTGAGAGAGGGGATGATGGGATACGTCAATAACCTGAGACTGTATTGAGAGAGAGGATGATGGGATACGTCAACAACCTGAGACTGTATTGAGAGAGAGGATGATGGGATACATCAACAACCTGAGACTGTACTGAGAGAGAGGATGATGGGATACGTCAACAACCTGAGACTGTACTGAGAGAGAGGATCATGGGATACGTCAACAACCTGAGACTGTATTGAGAGAGAGGATGATGGGATACATCAATAACCTGAGACTGTACTGAGAGAGAGGATGATGGGAAACGTCAACAACCTGAGACTGTACTGAGAGAGAGGATGATGGGATACGTCAACAACCTCAGACTGTACTGAGAGAGAGGATGATGGGATACGTCAACAACCTGAGACTGTACTGAGAGAGAGGATGATGGGATACGTCAACAACCTGAGACTGTACTGAGAGAGAGGATGATGGGATACGTCAACAACCTGAGACTGTACTGAGAGAGAGGATGATGGGAAACGTCTACAACCTGAGACTGTACTGAGAGAAAGGATGATGGGATACGTCAACAACCTCAGACTGTACTGAGAGAGAGGATGATGGGAAACGTCAACAACCTGAGACTGTACTGAGAGAGAGGATGATGGGATACGTCAACAACCTGAGACTGTACTGAGAGAGAGGATGATGGGATACGTCAACAACCTGAGACTGTACTGAGAGAGAGGATGATGGGATACGTCAACAACCTGAGACTGTACTGAGAGAGAGGATGATGGGATACGTCAACAACCTGAGACTGTACTGAGAGAGAGGATGATGGGATACGTCAACAACCTGAGACTGTACTGAGTGAGAGGATGATGGGATACGTCAACAACCTGAGACTGTATTGAGAGAGAGGATGATGGGATACGTCAACAACCTGAGACTGTATTGAGAGAGAGGATGATGGGATACGTCAACAACCTGAGACTGTATTGAGAGAGAGGATGATGGGAAATGCAACCATCTTCACTGTTTGGAAATACAGTGCCTTGCGAAAGTATTCGGCCCCCTTGAACTTTGCGACCTTTTGCCACATTTCAGGCTTCAAACATAAAGATATAAAACTGTATTTTTTTGTGAAGAATCAACAACAAGTGGGACACAATCATGAAGTGGAACGACATTTATTGGATATTTCAAACTTTTTTAACAAATCAAAAACTGAAAAATTGGGCGTGCAAAATTATTCAGCCCCCTTAAGTTAATACTTTGTAGCGCCACCTTTTGCTGCGATTACAGCTGTAAGTCGCTTGGGGTATGTCTCTATCAGTTTTGCACATCGAGAGACTGACATTTTTTCCCATTCCTCCTTGCAAAATAGCTCGAGCTCAGTGAGGTTGGATGGAGAGCATTTGTGAACAGCAGTTTTCAGTTCTTTCCACAGATTCTCGATTGGATTCAGGTCTGGACTTTGACTTGGCCATTCTAACACCTGGATATGTTTATTTTTGAACCATTCCATTGTAGATTTTGCTTTATGTTTTGGATCATTGTCTTGTTGGAAGACAAATCTCCGTCCCAGTCTCAGGTCTTTTGCAGACTCCATCAGGTTTTCTTCCAGAATGGTCCTGTATTTGGCTCCATCCATATTCCCATCAATTTTAACCATCTTCCCTGTCCCTGCTGAAGAAAAGCAGGCCCAAACCATGATGCTGCCACCACCATGTTTGACAGTGGGGATGGTGTGTTCAGGGTAATGAGCTATGTTGCTTTTACGCCAAACATAACGTTTTGCATTGTTGCCAAAAAGTTAAATTTTGGTTTCATCTGAGCAGAGCACCTTCTTCCACATGTTTGGCGTGTCTCCCAGGTGGCTTGTGGCAAACTTTAAACAACACTTTTTATGGATATCTTTAAGAAATGGCTTTCTTCTTGCCACTCTTCCATAAAGGCCAGATTTGTGCAATATACAACTGATTGTTGTCCTATGGACAGAGTCTCCCACCTCAGCTGTAGATCTCTGCAGTTCATCCAGAGTGATCATGGGCCTCTTGGCTGCATCTCTGATCAGTCTTCTCCTTGTATGAGCTGAAAGTTTAGAGGGACGGCCAGGTCTTGGTAGATTTGCAGTGGTCTGATACTCCTTCCATTTTAATATTATCGCTTGCACAGTGCTCCTTGGGATGTTTAAAGCTTGGGAAATCTTTTTGTATCCAAATCCAGCTTTAAACTTCTTCACAACAGTATCTCGGGCCTGCCTGGTGTGTTCCTTGTTCTTCATGATGCTCTCTGCGCTTTTAACGGACCTCTGAGACTATCACAGTGCAGGTGCATTTATACAGAGACTTGATTACACACAGGTGGATTGTATTTATCATCATTAGTCATTTAGGTCAACATTGGATCATTCAGAGATCCTCACTGAACTTCTGGAGAGAGTTTGCTGCACTGAAAGTAAAGGGGCTGAATCATTTTGCACGCCCAATTTTTCAGTTTTTGATTTGTTAAAAAAGTTTGAAATATCCAATAAATGTCGTTCCACTTCATGATTGTGTCCCACTTGTTGTTGATTCTTCACAAAAAAATACAGTTTTATATCTTTATGTTTGAAGCCTGAAATGTGGCAAAAGGTCGCAAAGTTCAAGGGGGCCGAATACTTTCGCAAAGGACTGTAGTTCCATAGCACTAGTCCCACATAGAATAAATATGATTTAATTGTGTTGCCAGGTGTTGATGTGGATGCTGAGCTGGCAGCTGCCATCATGTCCAGGAGGATCATCCAGTCTCTGATCACCGTGGAAGCCTGGGAGGGATACACCTTCGCTGACCATCAGATCAAGATCAAGGAGTCACATGACCTCTACGGCGCTGTGATGTGGCCCTCGGTACAACACACGCCTTCCGCCCACCTTCATCATCCTCACTAACACTACCCTTCCGCCCACCTTCATCATCCTCACTAACACTACCCTTCCGCCCACTTTCATCACCCTCACTAACACTACCCTTATGGTCACCTTCGTCATCCTCACTAACACTACCCTTATGCTCACCTTCATCACTACCGCTCACCTTCATCATCCTCACTAACACTACCCTTATGGTCACCTTCAACATCCTCACTAACACTACCCTTATGGTCACCTTCATCATCCTCACTAACACTTCCCTACCGCTCACCTTCATCATCCTCACTAACACTACCCTTCCGCTCACCTTCATCATCCTCACTAACACTACCCTACCGCTCACCATCATCCTCACTAACACTACCGCTCACCTTCATCATCCTCACTAACACTACCCTTCCGCTCACCTTCGTCATCCTCACTAACACTACCCTTATGGTCACCTTCATCATCCTCACTAACACCACCGCTCACCTTCATCATCCTCACTTAGACTACCCTTCCGCTCACCTTCATCATCCTCACTAACACTACCCTTATGGTCACCATCATCCTCACTAACACTACCCTTTTGCTCACCTTCATCATCCTCACTAACGCTACCCTTATGGTCACCTTCATCACCCTCACTAACACTACCCTTATGGTCACCTTCATCATCCTCACTAACACTACCCTTTTGCTCACCTTCATCATCCTCACTAACACTACCCTACCGCTCACCTTCATCATCCTCACTAACACTACCCTTACACTAATTTTCATCACCCTCACGAACACTACCCTACCGCTTACCTTCATCATCCTCACTAACACTACCCTTATGGTCACCTTCACCATCCTCACTAACACTACCCTTATGGTCACCTTCATCATCCTCACTAACACTACCCTTATGGTCACCTTCATCATCCTCACTAACACTACCCTACCGCTCACCTTCATCATCCTCACTAACACTACCCTTACACTAATTTTCATCACCCTCACGAACACTACCCTACCGCTTACCTTCATCATCCTCACTAACACTACCCTTATGGTCACCTTCACCATCCTCACTAACACTACCCTTATGGTCACCTTCATCATCCTCACTAACACTACCCTTATGGTCACCTTCATCATCCTCACTAACACTACCCTACCGCTCACCTTCATCATCCTCACTAACACTACCCTTATGTTCACCTTCATCATCCTCACTAACACTACCCTACCGCTCACCTTCATCATCCTCACTAACACTACCCTACCGCTCACCTTCATCATCCTCACTAACACTACCGCTCACCTTCATCATCCTCACTAACACTACCGCTCACCTTCATCATCCTCACTAACACTACCCTTACACTAATCTTCATCACAATCATTACTTTTAAATTCCACTTTTTTCCTCACCAGGTACATCTTCATCCATCAACTTCATTTTATAATGTCCTGTTAGTTCACATTGCATTGTGTTTATTTCCCATCAGGCCATAGTGCTGTGTTACTTCCTGGATACGCACCGTGACACGTACAACCTGCTGGACAAGAACGTCATCGAGCTGGGCGCCGGGACCGGTCTGGTCTCCATAGTTACAAGCCTTCTAGGTGAGACAATCTTGTATTTACAAAGTCGCACGGGTGGTCCCAGACACCCTCCTCGTATCACTGAGCTGTCCTGGGGGGTCCCAGACACCCTCCTCATATCACTGAGCTGTCCTGGGGGGTCCCAGACACCCTCCTCATATCACTGAGCTGTCCTGGGGGGTCCCAGACACCCTCCTCATATCACTGAGCTGTCCTGGGGGGTCCCAGACACCCTCCTCATATCACTGAGCTGTCCTGGGGGGCCCCAGACACCCTCCCCGTATCACTGAGCTGTCCTGGGGGGTCCCAGACACCCTCCTCATATCACTGAGCTGTCCTGGGGGGTCCCAGACACCCTCCTCATATCACTGAGCTGTCCTGGGGGGCCCCAGACACCCTCCCCGTATCACTGAGCTGTCCTGGGGGGTCCCAGACACCCTCCTCGTGTCACTGAGCTGTCCTGGGGGCTTTTAGTGTGTTTTAGTGTGTGTTTTTTGTTTTAGTTCGGGCCCATCCAGTCAATCAATCAATCAAATGTATTTATAAAGCCCTTCTTACATCAGCTGATACCTCAAAGTGCTGTACAGAAACCCAGCCTAAAACCCCAAACAGCAAGCAATGCAGGTGTAGAAGCACGGTGGCTAGGAAAAACTCCCTAGAAAGGCCAAAACCTAGGAAGAAACCTAGAGAAGAACCAGGCTATGAGGGGTGAGTCCTCTTCTGGCTGTGCCGGGTGGAGATTATAACAGATCATGGCCAAGATGTTCAAATGTTCATAGATGACCAGCAGGGTCAAATAATAATAATCACAGTAGTTGTAGAGGGTGCAACAGGTCAGTTGGCTTTTCATAGCCGATCATTGAGAGGATCTCTACCACTCCTGCTGTCTCTAGAGAGTTGAAAACAGCAGGTCTGGGACAGGTAGCACGTCCGGTCACACCGCCCTCTTCAGAGGACAGACATCTCCTTCCTGTTTGGTAACTGGTGTTTGTTTGTGTTTATTTCCTAGGTGCCAAGGTCACGTCCACAGACCTGCCGGAGGTGCTGAGTAACCTGCAGTATAACGTACTGCGTAACACCAGGGGTTCCTGTAGACACGCTCCTCATGTCGCTGAGCTGTCCTGGGGGAAGGAGCTGGAACAACGCTTCCCTCAGGCTGCCTGTCACTACGACTACGTGTTCGCTGCCGATGTGGTGTACTGCCACCCCTACCTGGCGGAACTCTTGGACACCTTCGATCACCTGTGTCAGGACGGGACGGAGATCCTCTGGGCCATGAGGTTCCGTCTGGACAGAGAGAACCAGTTCGTAGAACGGTTCCAGACCAGGTTCCATCTGGATGAACTGTACGATCTGCCCAGTCTCAGTATCAAACTGTACCGAGCATCGAGGAAGGGGATGGGGAGGAAGACACGGTCTGGAGAGGCAGCTTAATACTACCATGCTCTACGGAAGCAGTCTGAGACACTGCAGGGGGATGGAGAGATGGGGAGGTGTGTTCTTTGATTGAATCCCAGACACACACTCCGAGAATCAACAAAGGCAAAGTCGAGAAGCGCATTACACTTAACTCTTGAAGGTACAGTGCCTTGCGAAAGTATTCGGCCCCCTTGAACTTTGCGACCTTTTGCCACATTTCAGGCTTCAAACATAAATATATAAAACTGTATTTTTTTGTGAAGAATCAACAACAAGTGGGACACAATCATGAAGTGGAACGACATTTATTGGATATTTCAAACTTTTTTAACAAATCAAAAACTGAAAAATTGGGCGTGCAAAATTATTCAGCCCCCTTAAGTTAATACTTTGTAGCGCCACCTTTTGCTGCCATTACAGCTGTAAGTCGCTTGGGGTATGTCTCTTATCAGTTTTGCACAACGAGAGACTGACATTTTTTCCCATTCCTCCTTGCAAAACAGCTCGAGCTCAGTGAGGTTGGATGGAGAGCATTTGTGAACAGCAGTTTTCAGTTCTTTCCACAGATTCTCGATTGGATTCAGGTCTGGACTTTGACTTGGCCATTCTAACACCTGGATATGTTTATTTTTGAACCATTCCATTGTAGATTTTGCTTTATGTTTTGGATCATTGTCTTGTTGGAAGACAAATCTCCGTCCCAGTCTCAGGTCTTTTGCAGACTCCATCAGGTTTTCTTCCAGAATGGTCCTGTATTTGGCTCCATCCATCTTCCCATCAATTTTAACCATCTTCCCTGTCCCTGCTGAAGAAAAGCAGGCCCAAACCATGATGCTGCCACCACCATGTTTGACAGTGGGGATGGTGTGTTCAGGGTGATGAGCTGTGTTGCTTTTACGCCAAACATAACGTTTTGCATTGTTGCCAAAAAGTTAAATTTTGGTTTCATCTGACCAGAGCACCTTCTTCCACATGTTTGGTGTGTCTCCCAGGTGGCTTGTGGCAAACTTTAAACAACACTTTTTATGGATATCTTTAAGAAATGGCTTTCTTCTTGCCACTCTTCCATAAAGGCCAGATTTGTGCAATATACGACTGATTGTTGTCCTATGGACAGAGTCTCCCACCTCAGCTGTAGATCTCTGCAGTTCATCCAGAGTGATCATGGGCCTCTTGGCTGCATCTCTGATCAGTCTTCTCCTTGTATGAGCTGAAAGTTTAGAGGGACGGCCAGGTCTTGGTAGATTTGCAGTGGTCTGATACTCCTTCCATTTCAATATTATCGCTTGCATGGTGCTCCTTGGGATGTTTAAAGCTTGGGAAATCTTTTTGTATCCAAATCCGGCTTGAAACTTCTTCACAACAGTATCTCGGACCTGCCTGGTGTGTTCCTTGTTCTTCATGATGCTCTCTGCGCTTTTAACGAACCTCTGAGACTATCACAGTGCAGGTGCATTTATACGGAGACTTGATTACACACAGGTGGATTGTATTTATCATCATTAGTCATTTAGGTCAACATTGGATCATTCAGAGATCCTCACTGAACTTCTGGAGAGAGTTTGCTGCACTGAAAGTAAAGGGGCTGAATAATTTTGCACGCCCAATTTTTCAGTTTTTGATTTGTTAAAAAAGTTTGAAATATCCAATAAATGTCGTTCCACTTCATGATTGTGTCCCACTTGTTGTTGATTCTTCACAAAAAAAATACAGTTTTATATCTTTATGTTGCAAGCCTGAAATGTGGCAAAAGGTCGCAAAGTTCAAGGGGGCCGAATACTTTTGCAAGGCACTGTATCTGGTCCTTGAACTCTCCTCTCTTCATGTCTGGGTCTTGAACTCTCCTCTCTTCATGTCTGGGTCTTGAACTCTCCTTCCCTCCATGTCTGGGTCTTGAACTCTCCTTCCCTTCATGTCTGGGCCTTGAACTCTCCTTCTCTTCATGTCTGGGCCTTGAACTCTCCTTCTCTTCATGTCTGGGTCTTGAACTCTCCTTCTCTTCATGTCTGGGCCTTGAACTCTCCTTCTCTTCATGTCTGGGCCTTGAACTCTCCTTCTCTTCATGTCTGGGTCTTGAACTCTCCTTCTCTTCACGTCTGGGCAGATCAGTATATTATTGTTTTCTCTGTTATTCAGTTGTATCTCTGATTGAAGATGTATAGTGTCTGCTTCACCTGATGTGTTGCTGTACATATCGAGACCTGCTTCACCTAATGTGTTGCTGTACATAACAAGAACCTGCTTCACCTGATGTGTTGCTGTACATAACAAGACCTGCTTCACCTGTTGTGTTGCTGTACATATCGAGACCTGCTTCACCTGATGTGTTGCTGTACATAACAAGAACCTGCTTCACCTGTTGTGTTGCTGTACATAACAAGAACCTGCTTCACCTGATGTGTTGCTGTACATATCGAGACCTGCTTCACCTGTTGTGTTGCTGTACATATCAAGACCTGCTTCACCTGATGTGTTGCTGTACATAACAAGACCTGCTTCACCTGTTGTGTTGCTGTACATATCGAGACCTGCTTCACCTAATGTGTTGCTGTACATAACAAGAACCTGCTTCACCTGATGTGTTGCTGTACATAACAAGACCTGCTTCACCTGTTGTGTTGCTGTACATAACAAGACCTGCTTCACCTGATGTGTTGCTGTACATATCGAGACCTGCTTCACCTAATGTGTTGCTGTACATAACAAGACCTGCTTCACCTGATGTGTTGCTGTACATAACAAGACCTGCTTCACCTGTTGTGTTGCTGTACATAACAAGACCTGCTTCACCTGTTGTGTTGCTGTACATAACAAGACCTGCTTCACCTGATGTGTTGCTGTACATATCGAGACCTGCTTCACCTAATGTGTTGCTGTACATAACAAGAACCTGCTTCACCTGATGTGTTGCTGTACATAACAAGACCTGCTTCACCTGTTGTGTTGCTGTACATAACAAGAACCTGCTTCACCTGATGTGTTGCTGTACATAACAAGAACCTGCTTCACCTAATGTGTTGCTGTACATATCGAGACCTGCTTCACCTGATGTGTTGCTGTACATATCGAGACCTGCTTCACCTGATGTGTTGCTGTACATAACAAGACCTGCTTCACCTGTTGTGTTGCTGTACATAACAAGAACCTGCTTCACCTGATGTGTTGCTGTACATAACAAGACCTGCTTCACCTGTTGTGTTGCTATAATAATAATTATAAACACCTCTGGTCTGTAAATAGTTCTGAGAAATAATGTACATTATAAACACCTCTGGTCTGTAAATACAGTACATTATAAACACCTCTGGTCTGTAAATTGTTCTGAGAAATACATTATAAACACCTCTGGTCTGTAAATACAGTACATTATAAACGCCTCTGGTCTGTAAATACAGTACATTATAAACACCTCTGGTCTGTAAATACAGTACATTATAAACACCTCTGGTCTGTAAATACAGTACATTATAAACACCTCTGGTCTGTAAATACAGTACATTATAAACACCTCTGGTCTGTAAATACAGTACATTATAAACGCCTCTGGTCTGTAAATACAGTACATTATAAACACCTCTGGTCTGTAAATTGTTCTGAGAAATAATGTACATTATAAACACCTCTGGTCTGTAAATACAGTACATTATAAACAACTCTGTCTGTAAATAGAGTACATTATAAACACCTCTGGTCTGTAATACCGTACATTATAAACGCCTCTGGTCTGTAAATACAGTACATTATAAACACCTCTGGTCTGTAAATACAGTACATTATAAACACCTCTGGTCTGTAAATACAGTACATTATAACACCTCTGGTCTGTAAATACAGTACATTATAAACACCTCTGGTCTGTAAATACAGTACATTATAAACACCTCTGGTCTGTAAATACAGTACATTATAAACACCTCTGGTCTGTA